>NW_024377137.1:0-40693 GCF_016835505.1 Polypterus senegalus | reverse complement strand
ATATAATAAACACAATTATAAACGATCGACAGAATAAAATAAAGTTTCAGGATTATGAACGACTGAAAGTGATGCCGGGCTTCATCTTGGGCTTTTTTTTCTTTCATTCTCGGCACCGGACTGTTGATGGTCTTTCCAGGACCAGACATATTGTTGAATTATTATCATTTTTGGCCAAATAGGCAGCCGTAATAGAGGTGAGGGCCGCGACCATCACGCAGTTCTTAGCCTACTCATGCGTTCACCGTAAAATGCAATATATATGTTTATATTTTTGTTTATTTGTATATGTATATTATTAATATTAATTTATTACTATAATATAAAAATGATTTTTGAGCAGTGGGATGGTGCCCCCTGGAGTTGGTGCTCCCACGAGACTGCGATTCCGGATAGGAGGGCGGTACTGGATGTGTGCATCAATGTAATCGATGTACCAGGAAATCATGCATTGACAAAAGTTCACCTTTGCTTGGAATGCAAAGTGTGATTAAATGCATTATTTGTTTAACGCGTTATGGAGTACATGCATCGAAGCCTCTCAGCTGTGCTTGTACTAAGAAAATGAAACATTTTAAAAATAACGTAGCATGATTGTCAATGTAATAGTTTTGTGACCGTTATGAGTGTTGCTGTCATCAAGGATTTGATTATCATTATTTCTTTCAATTAGGTTCAGTATTTGGACAGTTTGACAAAACCACGCTTTATCAAGGCTTCTGTCGGGTAGTCTTTGAAATGAAATTTGCTCTCGATCAGTCCTAGCAACGCCTTTCTTCCGACTCTTACATTTTTGTAGCTCTGATTTGTGCATCAATGTAATCGATGTACCAGGAAATCATGCATTGACAAATGCTCTCCTTTGCTTGGAATGCAAAGTGTGATTAAATGCTTTATTTTTTTTAACTCAGAATACATGCATCAAAGCTTCTCAGCTGTGCTTGTGCTAAGAAAAGGAAACATTTTAAAAATAACGTAACATGATTGTCAATGTAATAGTTTTCTGACCGTTATGAGTGTTGCTGTCATCAAGGATTTGATTATCATTATTTCTTTCAATCAGGTTCGTATTTGGAGGATGTGTTGTGTTCAACTTATATTCCGTGTTTGTCATCTGTTGTAAAGATAACAGGTTTCATTCATTGAAGTGTTCACCACCCAAATCGGTACTCGTGAATGTAAGATGTTCAACAGGCATTCCCGGTATTAAGTTGTGGAAATTGCCTGCGAATAATTTAGCGGTAGCGTGTGCATGAACTTAATTAAATCTTTTCCAGTCCTGCAAAGTCAGTTGAAGTGAGCCGCTCGGAGTACATGCATCGAAGCTTCTCAGCTGTGCTCATGTGATCTCGCGATGTCAACGGCTTTATTTAATGTTAGCTAAGACCCGGCACTTAAAAGTTTCTTGCTACAGCAATTTTAACTCCGCTTACAAGTGATCCAAAGTCTCGTTTATACCTCGTGTCTTCTCATTAAACTTGTATCTCGTGAATATCATATTCTGTCCGTAGGCATGACAAACGGCAGTGGGAGTGTGTCTATAAACTTAATTTAAACTACGGTTCACACACGTGCTTTGTTTCCACAGTAGCTGCACTTATGAATATGCTTGTATGCATCACTCGCTTCATAATCTTTTGCTGCCTCTCAATTGTGAAATGGCGTTTTTGTTCAGCCTCTTTGGAGCTCTTCCTTGTTTTCTACTGATCAGCTTCACAGTCATTTCACGTGATTATGTGGAGGCGTGATGATGTCATCACGCAACTCTGCCCCCACGGCCATTGAGCTGAAGTCCATCACAGTATATGGAGAAAAATAGGTTCCAGTTATGACCATTACGAGTAGAATTTCGAAATGAAACCTGCCCAACTTTTGTAAGTAAGCTGTAAGGAATGAGCCTGCCAAATTTCAACCTTCTACCTCACGGAAGTTGGAGAATTAGTGATAAGTGAGTGAGTGAGGAGTCAGTGAGGGCTTTGCCTTTTATTAGTATAGACAGATACATACTGTATAAGGTATACATCTTGTTTTATCACTACATACTCAACAGCCAAAACCAGCAAACTTCAGGAATTTGTGTGTTTGCTTGGTTGCTAAAAATGTATTACCCTTATCGTTAATCTTTTTCTCCTAAAAAACAACTGATATGTGCATTGCTGAATTAATTTTTGAAACACTGTAGTATATTGATGTATTTTAAAGAAGAAGCAATTTAAATTTATGATGAAGAAATGGGAAAAATTGTAAATAAGTAAAAAATCTAAGATGTCTGAAAATATTTGACCTTACTGTAGTATTCTGCAAATGTATTATTTCAGTTGTTTCAGTAGAAGCGGGAAGAAAGTTAAGTCATTAAAATACCCTTATCCCACTGGGAAGGAAAAGGGTTATAATGGCACTCTGCAGTGCATTAATGATGCTCTACATCAGATGCCACTTAAGAAAAGTATAAAAGGAATATCTCAGTTTTCAATAATGGTAAAATCTCATTTGCCAGGTCACTTTTATAAAAAGCATAAGCCATAAAATCCTTATGTTGATCAAGAATAAAGATAACTGAAAATGTACTTTGGAGACTAATTTATCTAAATGCATATTTAAGTGAAAGGATGATTCTAACCAAAGACCAGGAAATGTTACTCAAGCTTCAGCAGTTCCAAAGCTTAAATACAGAAGTAGAAAGCTTTTCAATTCATGGTAATATATAGAATAAAACATATACATCCATAAGAGTATCCTTAACAGTTTCTTATTTTGTAATAATGTGAAAATTATTAGATGTTGTCTCCACAAATTGTTTCATCTGAGAGGCTTGCCATTGCAAAATAACACCCAACCACCCCAAACAGATTGATGTTAGCTTCTTAATTCAGTTTCTTAAGGCTTCCCATGTGTTCACTTCTCCAGTTGGCTCACAGAATATGTTTTCTAAATTTATAACCCACTGGCTAAAATGTTCGGTTTTCTTACTTTTAAATTTTCCTTTCCTCAAATTTCTCCAATGGGTACTGGTATTGCTCACAATTTGTAAGAAATTCTTTATAGCATTGATTTTGTTTATCATCCCAGCACTGAATTGCTCTTATCAAAATTGTACTGGTACTCCTTGACTTTCACTGCACCAGTTAAACAGGTAACCACAACCTCTGGCTATTGATTTGTCTTTATGTTTCAAACTATGTGCATCAAGGGGTAGCTTTTGGTAAAAACAGCTCCCTGCTACCTTTATTGAGGCCTCCATGAGGATCCAGTACTTTAATGCACTTAACACTAGAATTACCAGAGCCTACGAAAACTCGTAATTCCGCCCACCTTAAATCGTTCTTAAAATCGTTCACAGCTCTCACCAGCGTCTTTGTCATCTAAATGTGCTGATAAAATCAGGCTGAAGCAGCCGGCTATTCCATCCCCCACCGACTTAGAACGTGCACAAACTTCTCCAGCTCATGCCTTGATTGATTATCTAGGAGTGAAGTGGAGTTTTAAGTGGAAAGAATAGATCATTATTTGAATACACGATTTCACGTTGTTCCGTTTCACAGTAATCCGTAAACACATTTTAAAACAGAAACGTTTTCATATTGTAGTAGTAAATGACAAAATGTAAGCATAAACTATATAATGTATGAAGCCTGAAGTCCAAATATCAAACACTTTCACAAAAGGTACACATATAACAGAACAAGTATGCTGTTATTCAAAAATATAACTGCAGAAAAAGCCACCTTAGCATGCCATATTGACACGATCGACTGCAGTTGCCACAGTAGCATAATGGTATCAGCCGCTTACTGGTATCCAAAAGCTCATGAGTTCGATCCCACATGGTTCAATTTTGAGAAGTGAACTGCTCTTATTCTTACTATTTAGAATAAAAACATGCATTTGATTTCAGTGTGTAACAGCCAGTAATTTATGATACTTGTAAAGGTTAGTTTTTTTTTTATTATTCACTTTTCATTCTCAGTCTCAGTGTGTTCAGGATCCTTCCCTACCCCTATCTGAGAATGCTTGTTTTCACATAAAGATGCACTGTGGCTCTGCAGCGTACTTGTGACTGCATTCCGCATTCAATGCTTAGTAACTGAAGTGCCTGCATGCACTTTTCGTGCATTACACGTCTATTTTTTGAGCATGCCCATGTCGCTCAAACACAGGAACATATGTTGGTGTACAAGAATAAAAAACAAGTGCACTTTTATTCTAGACTATAAAGAAAAATAAAGCAAGTTACAGTAGGCGGTTGATATGACAGCTTGTGGTGCAATGCTAAGAACTGCTGATTTCGATCCGTGCTATATAAAATCATCACATTCAAATATTAACAATTTCCACACACCCTTCCTACATTCACGACATGTTACTTGTTGCAGTGTACACATCTCTCTGGCTATGGTTCCTATTACACTGAATGAGCACCTGACATTGTACTTTCTTCCCTATATAAATCACATTCGAGTATAAGCGTCTCCAAATAAATCACATTTGAGTTATAGCGCCTTTATGTGAAAACAGCATTGTCAGATGATTGGGGAATGAACGACTGAGAGAATGGAACTGAAAAAAAAGACTGAAATCAAATGTATGTTTTTATTCTAAAATAGTTAAGTACATGCAATATTATTTGAAAACTAACAGCATCAGATCGGTTTGAATACACGCTGCGACGCTGAACTCCCCTGTCTATCTACATAGTAATAACAGTAATTTTATTATTATATAGGAGCTTCCGTGTCTGCCTATCATATAGTGCCTTTCCTTCCTACCTATCTATATATCTATCCCCTTTAGCTGTTTTTATATATCTATTATACAGTGCCTTCCCTGTTTATTTATATATCTAGTGCCTTCTCTGCCTGTTTGTCTGTCTGATTGCATATAGCTGAACTTACTGCTCTGTACTTTTCTGTCCTCTGCATGTCCTGGAGTAAAAAGAAACAGCACCATACAGCAACATGTGAGAACTGGCAAGATCGGGGAAAAACACGCGTCACTGATTACAAACCGCAAGATGAATGAAAGAGACAATATATGTAAAAACATCATCAAGACTAATGCAATATTATTTGAAACAACAGCCAGATCGGGTTTGAATATGCGCCATCTGACGCTGTTCGTTTTCAAATAATATTGCATGTACTTAACTATTTTAGAATAAAAACATACATTTGATTTCAGTCTTTTTTTTTTATTCAGTTCCATTCTCTCAGTCGCGTTCCATTCCCCCAGACGCCGCTATATCTCACAATGCTGTTTTCACATAAAGACGCTATAACTCAAATGTGATTTATTTGGAGACGCGCTATACTCGAATGTTATTTATATAGGGAAGAAAGTACAATGTCAGGTGCTCATTCAGTGTAATAGGAACCATAGCTCCAGAGAGATGTGTACACTGCAACAAGTACACATGTCGTGAATGTAGGAAGGGTGTGTGGAAATTGTTAATATTTGAATGTGATGATTTTATATAGCACGGATCGGAAATCAGCAGTTCTTAGCATTGCACCACGCAAGCTGTCGATCAACCGCCTACTGTAACTTGCTTTATTTTTTCTTCACTTATAGTCTAGAATAAAAGTGCACTTGTTTTTTATTCTTGTACACCAACATATGTTCCTGTGTTTGAGCGACACGGGCATGCTAAAAAATAGACGTAATGCCACCTAAAAGTGCGCAGGCACTTCAGTTCGCAAGCATTGGTACGAGAATGCAGTCAAAGTACGCTGCAGAGCCACGCGCATCTTTATGTGAAAACAGCATTCTCAGATGGGGGGTAGGGAAGGATCCTGAACACGACTGAGACTGAGAATGAAAAGTGAATAAAAAAAAAAAAACTAACCTTTACAAGTATCATAAATTACTGGCTGTTACACACTGAAATCAAATGCATGTTTTTATTCTAAAATAGTAAGAATAAGAGCAGTTTACTTCTCAAAACTGAACCATGTGGGATCGAACTCATGAGCTTTTGGATACCAGTAAGCTGCTGATACCATTATGCTACTGTGTCAGCTGCAGTATGTGTGTCAATATGGCATGCTAAGGTGGCTTTTTTCTGCAGTTATATTTTTGAATAAAAGCATACTTGTTCTGTTATATGTGTACCTTTTGTGAAAGTGTTTGATATTTGGACTTCAGGCTTCATACATTATATAGTTTATGCTTACATTTTGTCATTTACTACTACAATATGAAAACGCTTCTGTTTTAAAATGTGTTTACACGGATTTAGAAACGGAACACACGTGAAATGCGTGTATTCCAAATAATGATCTATTATTTCCACTCTAAAACTCCACTTCACCCCAGATAATCAATCAAGGCATGAGCTGGGAGAAGTTTGTGCACGTTCTAAGTCGGTGGGGATGGAATAGCCGGTGCTTGCAGCCTGATTTTTATCAGCACATTTAGATGACAAAAGACGCTGGTGGAGAGCTGTGAACGATTTAAGAAGCGATTTAAGGTGGGACGGAATTACGAGTTTTTTCGTAGGCTCTGGTAATTCTAGTGTTAAGCCAACACCATGACCTATTCTTTTTCTACACTGGTGTCATCAAACTTTACCTGAATACAAACCCCATGTACAACTACATGCCAGCCTTGGTGGGCTAGAAATCTGTATAATTGCATCAAAATTCTAATAAGAATGACATGATATTTTTTTACCTTATCTGGAAAAACCAAGAAGCTTGACACCTTCTCACTTAGCTCATTTCTTAAAAGTTTATTCTGTTCTTCTCTGTAACCTGCCTTGGCATCATACTTGACCATAGTCTGATCTTTTAATTCCATATCTCTTTATACTCAACAATGAAGTTTATCACCTTTGTAATATTTCAGATCACAAGCCCAACTTTCCATATCATTTGCAAAAGTACTTCACCGTACTGTTATTATTTCTCAGTTGGACTGCTTAATTCTCAGTTTAGTTTTATGTTAGTGCAATGTATTAACACATTGCAAAAGATTAAAATTACTGAGCACATACTCCCTGAATCAGTTCATCTATAATGGCTTCCTAATAAAATCTTTGCAAATATGTTACAGCTTTTAAATGTACCATTTTTCTGTTGATGATTATTGAATGGTAAGAACATATGGATAAAATATCTTTTGGTGCTGTAATACTTGAATAGTCTATTTTGTATTGTTCTGTTCAAGACACTTTGCTGCAATTCAACTTTATTGTCATGTGTACAATGAAATTCCAACTAGCATCTCTCCTTAGATCCTAAATTATGATACTGAATTATCTTGCTGCTATTGCTTACATTTAATACATTTTAAAAATAATAAAAGAGGCTGGTCCTGGACTATATAAATCCTCTTGTGGTAGACTACATGGACTCTCTGTAGTCTGCCTAAGATTGGAGTGGAGGATGCAATTATCTGCTCCACATGGCTTATTCTCACCTTGACAGTGCTTGCAGCACTTTGAAAATTATGTTTTTTGATTTGTCCAGTGCCTTCTATTTCATCCAGCCATCCCTGTTAAGGGGTAAACTGAGAGATATGCAGGTGGATGAGTCTTTTGTGTTCTGGATAATGGACCACAGACAACAATTTGTCAGACTCAAGGACTGTGTCTTAGATCCGGATGTTAGCAACACTGGAGCACCTCAAGGAAGAGTCCTGTCTCCTTTACCCTTGCTCTGTACACCTCTGAGTATAAATATAACAACAGGGCCTCATGCATAATGGCATGCATAGAACTCACACTAAAACATATCATATGGACAAAAGTGAAATGTGTGTATGCACAAAAAATTTCAGATGCACAACACTATGCATAAGCCAACTTCCCGTACTTCAGCTCCATAAATCTCGGTTAGCGTGAAAAGTAATGCATGTGTACGTGTCTGCCGTCCCACCCCGACACCTCCCAGAATTTTGCACATTATAATATGTATATCAATATAAATATTACCTTCCCCTTTCAGTGTTTGGTTAAAAGACAATGGCAAAAGCAAGTCAAAAAACAGAATTTCAGTGAATGCAAAGTGGAGGCAAGGAAAAATGTACTGTTTATTGGCTTCAGCAGTGGTATAAACAACTAAAAGAAGTTGATCACGTGATACAGAAAGTCACACCGTGCCAAAAATAAAAAGGAGTGGTCAGATATCAAAGTCAATGTGTGGGTACTGAGAAACGAAAAAATAGGCAACAGTTAAAAAGGTTGAAATGTCCACTTTAATCTCATACTTTCTTTTGTCATTAAAGCAGAATGTCAGAAACTTAATCTTAAAATCAATGTTAAATTTACTAGAGTTTCTCAGATTCCATTGTAACTAAAGTAGCACGTTCAATGCTTCATATTGTATGTGTTCTTGTATGTGTTCTTTGTGTGTGAATCATTACGTAGCTTCTTAAACGGGCTTTCTTAACGCAGACAGGGCACAAATTACATTACATTCATTCATGATATTATAGCTCTCTTAACATTTTAGAATACTAAGATGTATACTTGATATCATTTTCATGATGAAATTAATTAAAGCATGTATTAAACATGGGGACACAGTGGCTTAGTGGTAGCGATGAACTGCGGCCCTGTTCACAGATTGTTCCTGCTTCCTACAAGATGCTTGCTGGGATGTACGTGACCCTTGATGAAATAATTTAATGCAACAGTACTGTCTCTTTCAAACGTACCAACCCCCAATTCGTGTCCTTTCTTTCTTTGTCCATGTAACCAACCCACACAATAAGCTCTTTAATAAATGTCACACCATCTGTAAGCTTAGAACACTGATTCTTCAAAACTTTTAAGGAACATTGAAATATCTTCGTAGTACATTTTAATTATTCCATCCATCTCTCCATCCAGTCCCAGCAAGCATACAGCAAGAAGCAAGACAAATTCTGGACAGGGCGCCAGATCATCTCTACCACTGTGCCACCATGCCCATGTGTTTAATTATTAGTAGTACATTATCAAAAATGGAGTTAAACATTTATCTATATAATATACATACTTTTAACCTATTTCATCTTAAAAATTATATTAAGAGCTCCAAAAAGATAACTCTTGAAATCTAAATTGACATAGAAGCCAGTCGTCATAATCTGTAAATATGTGCTCTTCTATTGAATTGAATTTATGTATGCACAGGGTAAGGATAGCATGAGAATGTGCGTGGCTTTACACCAAGTTTATTTTTAAGAGTGTGGATACGGGTGTATGTAACATTGATGATTCTGCACTTATGGGGTGCATTGATAAAGGGGGTGAGATTTGTTTCTTGGTGCTGAAAGAACTGTTTGCTATTTAACAACAGCAAAACTGCGGACTGGTATTGATTTTCACAACAACAAAGAGCCTCATGTCCAGTCACTATTAAGTTAAAAAATTATTAAAGTTCAGCTTGATGACACTGCGCTCAGAGGCTGCACGGAGTGGGCAGGAGAAGGAATATAGGAACCTAATCAAGGACTTTGATAAATGGTGCGACTCAAACCACCTACAACTGAAACCAGCAAAACCAAGAGCTTGTGGTGGATTTTAGGAGGCCCAGGCCCCTCATGGACCCTATGATTATCAGAGGTGACTGTGTGCAGAGAGTGAGACCAATAAATACCTGGGAGTGCAACTGGATGATACATTGGACTGACTGCTAGTACTGATGCTCTGTGCAAGAGAGGACAGAGCTGACTATACTCTTTAGAAGTTGGCATCTTCAACATCTGCAACAAGATGCTGCAGATGTTCTATCACACAGTTGTGGCGAGCGCCTCTTCTACGCGGTGGTGTGCTGGGAGGCAGCATAAAGAGAGGACCTCACGCCTGGACAAACTGGTCAGAAGGCAGGCTCATTGTAGGCACGGAGCTGGACAGTTTGACATCTTTGGCAGAGCGACGGACACTGAATAGGCTCCGTCAATCATGGAGAATCCACTGCATCCATTGAACAGTATCATCCCCAGGCAGAGGAGCAGCTTCAGCGACAGACTGCTGTCACCGCCCTGCTCCACTGACAGACTGAGGAGATCATTCTCCACCACACTATGCGATGTTTTATCTGCATTTTTATCACTCTTTAATTTAATATTGTTTTTTATCAGCATGCTGCTGCTGAAGTATGTGAATTTCCCCTTGGCATTAATAAAGTATCTATCTATCGATCTATCTATCAAGGGAGTGGATATAGAAGTGGTGCACTTCTGCAAGTAGATCAGGGTCCACATTACTGACAGGTTGGCCTGGTCTCAGTACTCAGAGTGAACTATGTAAGAAAGGGCAGAGCAGGCTTGTCTTTCTTAGAAGACTACATTCCCTTAATGTGGATAGTAACATCCTTCACATCTTCTGTAACCTGTGAAGGCCCATTTAATTTTCTGCTGTGGGATGCTAGTCTGGTAACATCACTCAATAGAGGCCCACCAAATCAACAACTTAATTTAAAGGGAAGGCTCAGTGTGATACCCCGTGTAATAGGAAATAATAAAAATGCCAACCTACACTCTGGATGTCAAGTAAATGGGACCGAGCGTGACCAGGATGATAATGGAAGACAGGGAGAAATGGACAAAAAAAAAGATTGGGTTTTTGAAAAATATAGTGAAATTTTTATTTACAGGTGCACTTATCAACAATAAAAAAAAGAAAATAACAATGTCCAGTGGAACTTAAATTAAACACAGTTCAAAACCGCTAAGGACACACAAGAACAATCAGCAAATCAATCCCAAAATAGTGGCTATAAATTTAGTAGTCCTGGTGTTGAATTGTAAACCAAACAACAAAAAATATTCAAAATGCTAAATGTGTATATACAAAACTAAACAGTGCACCATTTAAATCCACAAGCCACAAATAAATACCTCCATCAATCAAAATTACTATAGAAATATTTATATTTATATACAGGAACAAATATAAAAACAAAAAAAAAGGCATAAGCTGCGCATGATTGGTAATTTCAACAAATTGTTCTATCGAGTCACCTTTCTCCCCAGAGGATCTAATCAGAAAAGTACACCACCTGGGGAAATGAGTTTTGTACCACTCAATTAAACTGTTCAACATCATCCCAATAATCGACATGACGAGAACTCGCCGGCAAGAAGTGGTATAGCTGTGCCGGCTTCTGAGACGCTAACTGCACTTCTGCCTTAAAGCATCGTAGAACTTTTAAATATTCATGTCCTACCCATGAGCTACTGCCCAAACAACTACGCATATGGGATCCTTTTTCAAACCATGTAAATTAACACTATGAAGTTTTCACCTTTATTTTACACTTTTAGAGTTATGGGTCACGAGGCACTCAAAGAGTGGAAAACCATCAATGCCATCCGGCCAGTTAATGGCAAGGCTGTCTCTCCACCCATCTGAGACCCATCACAACACTCTCCATTAGGGGCTAATCTGGTCAGAGAAGGCGCTTTCTGCAATCTTATAGAAAAAAGAAAAAAGGGAAATTTCTTTCTTTCTGCTTTAAATTTGATCGCTCTCAAAAAAAATACCTCTCAACACGCCAGAGGATACTTAACGAACATTTACTACAGATAATGCCAGTAAGTACATTATCACACTCAGACCTCACACACACTCTAGAACCCTGGGGGTAGCAGCAAAGGAGGAATTAAAACAACATTACTAACAATGTTGCACATCCTCTATGTGTCAAGAAACACTACTGGGCTCCTTTATATCAACATCTAATTATCTACTGTGAGATTTTTAACTCTTTGAGACCCTCCCCAATGGGGCAACATGGAAATGGGGTGACACCCATACACGCATTGACGAAGTCTGTCAAGGGCTGCTTGTCCATTGCCAAGGCAAGAGCAGGATCCCAGCCTCGGAGGTTTGTAGCACCTCACAAGTTCGCAGCATCACAGAGGTAACTGCAAGCTCTGCAAGTCTGTCGCCTCGATGGGTGATGCAGGGAACATTATAACTTGGCCACTGACCTGTTCCCAACCCTGCCCGCTTGCTGTGTCTGTATGTATTAGAGTGGTAGCTCCCACTTGCTGTTCCTGTTTCAGTGAAATAAAGCTGGTTTTCATGAAGTCCTTAGACTCAGCCTCAGATTTTGGGTGAAAGGAAGTTAATCACATGCCACATAAATGATGCTTGTCTGAATTAATTTATTATAAAGCATGCAGAGAATTAAAGGAGCCAATGTGGCAGGAAGTTCATGTATGCATTCAGTATTACATGCAAAATGAATATAAACATGTGATATAAACTTATAGATAACAGATAGATAGATAGAACTATCTATCTACAGTATCTATCTATCTGTCTAAATTTATTTACTTTTTGGGTTTTTTCTCATCTCATGCAGCAATATTCTCTGTTAGTTTTAGGTTATCTACAATGGAAAGGCACCCTGTCTAGCTGCTGTTTTTGTTTTGTGCTTGATTCTTTTGGATAGGTTTAAGTTTCCGGCAACCCTGCCCTGGATATGCTGGTTAAGAAAATGAATGAATTAATGTTTTAGATTTCTGAAATTTCTACCTAAGTTCCTGAACCCATTCATTTTACCCAGATACATTTAAAATTCGTCATTACTACGCTTATTCATTAATGTCTTAATATCTTCAATTCTGTCATTAAGTTTTATTGTTATTATCATATGAAATGTGGCACTTTATATACACATTGTCATATGTCTATAGCACAAGATTACACACCCAAAAAATATACACCATCTTTTTAGTATTTCAGTCAGAGGCACTTATTAATCCTCGTAATACTCTATTTATTCCATGTTTACTAGAACTTTATCAGTGAAATTGAGTTTTTTTGAAAATCCTACAGTAGGTAATAAAGTTCTCAGTAGTTAAGGGGATAGACAGTTTTATGCTGGCTTCCCTCAGCTCCTATCAGTGCTGAATATTTCCATTTTAAGTCTCAAAATGTAAACCCCTTTCGATTAAAAGGACTTCTGTACCACATACATTAGTTGAAAGAAATCCTGAAAACTTCATCTCAATTTATGCTGCTGCTTGGGACCTCCAGTGACAATTATTTTAAACAGACATTGACCACTGACCCAAAGAATTTATCTTCCTTTTGACTTCTTTGAATTTTAGTTACTAGAGTTGTACTTAGATAGAGCTCAGCTCCCATCTATTTTGTAAGTTATTTCTATTCTGAGTAAAACAGCCCTTCCAGGTTAACCCTCTCTATTTTTGTTAACCATGTTACTATTATGAGTACCACATCACACAAATTGCCAAAATGCAACTATGCCACAGCATTTAGCTAAACAATTTTGCCATTAACTTTTCATTATATTAATACATTTTAAAAAATTTTTCTTGGTACACTACTCCTCAGAATATCTTCTAAATATATGCAATGGATTCAGAAAGTATTCAGTATTCTGCTTTCACTTTCTACACATTTTATTGTGTTGAGGTTTTAATTTTAAATAGATTAATCAGTCATTTTTGCACATCAAACTACACTCAATAACCCATGATGACAAAATGAAAAAAAAGCTTAGAATGGTTTGCAGATTTATTAAAATCAAAAACTAAAATCTGTTATTTATGGTATCCAGGCCTTTTGCTGTGGCACTCCAAATTGTGGTTAGATGCATCCTGTTGTTTTAATTATCCTTGAGATGTGTCAAGAACTTTATTGCAGTCCACTTTATTGCAAACTGATTTTACTGGACATACTGTACATAGTTTAGAAAGGCACACACCTGTGTATATAAGGCCACACCATTCACACTACATTTCAAGAAGTCCAAGAAGTGCTCTGTACCCTTCAGATATAAACCACAGATAAGGCATAGATCAGAGCAAGGATATAAAACCAATATCTAAAGCTTTGAGCATTCCCAGGAGCACAATGTCCCTCAATAATTGTGAATGGAAGATTTTGGAGCCACCAGGACTTTTTCCTAGAGTTGGCTCTCCAGCCAGACTAAGTAACCGGCAAGAAGTACCAAGAATCCAATTGTCACACTCAACATGACTTCAGAAGTTCTCTGTTTAGGTTGGAGAAACTTTCAAAATGATGCCCTTTTCTCAGCAGCACTACATTAATCAGGTGTTTATTGTAGAGTGGCTAATTCCCATTTGAAGTTTTATAAATATCATTTAAAGGACCTGAGAGCATAAGGAAAAATATTCTCTGCTTTGATGAGACCAAATTTTAACTTTCTGTGCAGGACTGCAAGCACTATGGCGAAAACTAGGAACTGAGCATCACCTGCCAAATACCAGCTCTATAAATATGGTGGTGGCAGATCATAATAGGGTGCTTTCAGCACCAGTGGCAAGGACAGAGAGATTGGTCAGAATTGAGATAAAGATGAATTTAGCTAAAAACAGAGAGGTTTTTGAAGAAAACCTGTTCCAGAGTGGATACAACATCAGACAGGGACATAGGTTCACATTTCAAAACATTGCCAAGAAAATGTTGGAATGGCTTTGGTGACAAGTCTCTTACTGTCCTTTAATGGGCCAGCCAAAGTTCAGACTTAAACCCTATAGAATGTCTGCGTAGATACCTGAAAATGGCAGTTTACAGACACATCTTATCCAATCTAATGCAGATTGGGAAGCTATTCCATTAATAATGGGGTAAACTGCCCAAATCAAAGGTTAAAGATTGTAGAGACTTACCCAAAAGACTCAAAGGTGTAATTGCTGCCAAAGGGGCTTCTACAAAGTACTAATTATACAGACATGGACAAAGTTGTTGGTACCCATCAACGAAAAAAAAAAAAAAAAGAACCCACAATTTTCTCTAAAATAACTTGAAACTGACAAAAGTAAATGGCACCCATCATTGTTTATTCTATATTTAACAAAAAGACTTGTTTAGAGTTTTGATTCAACAGAATATTTCAAATAATAACATAAGTGAAAATGGCATGGACAGAATTGATGGAACCTTTAACATAATAGTTTGTGTACAACCTTAGAGGGAATCACTGCAAACAAGCAATTTCTGTAGCTCTCAATACGACTTCTGCATATGTCAACAGGTATTTTGGTTCACTCTTCCTGAGCAAACTGCTCCAGCTGTGTTAGGTTGGAAGGTACCTATTCCAGAGTGCATGTTTCAGTTCTTTCCATAGATTGTGAATGTGGCCACCCTCCAAAACTCCCTTTAAACAGTGATTCAATGGGAAAAGCACAGCTTTCATCTATCTCCTCTTGTGGGATCAGCTGCTAGCCTGCTGCTTACTGCCATGCCTGAACATTTAAAAGACCGCACAGCAGCTGTCCTTTGTCTCAGCCTTGTCTCTTCCCCAGACCCTCTGCTCCAGTCAGGGCACCCGTGCTGCCGCACTCTTTGAAGAGGAAGATTTTGTGTTCTTCTGACCAGGAGGTGGAGCCGATGAGTTGTCCCTTGTGCAGCCGGATCACCCTGAAAGAGATTCGTGTTTGTTCTGCCTGTTCTGGAACAAAGTTTCTGTCTCTTGAAAACCTTGATGTTGTGCAACTTTGTGACCCAAGCATGACAAGATGTTTGATAAGATTCAATTCAAGGTTGATAGAAGGCCACTTCAGAATAGTGAAATGTCTTGTACCTAGCCATTCTTGGGTACCTTTGGCTGTGTGTTTTGATCATTATCTGGTTGAAGAATGTATGACCTGCAACTGAGAACAGAGCTTGACACTGAACAGTACTTTTCGCCCAGAATGTCTCTATACTCTAGAGATTTCCGAGCTCCCCTGCGCAGACTCTTCCACAGTTTAGGGCCCTGTAACTAAAAACCTCAAACTCCCACTGTTATTTTATTAATCCTTGGAATCATAAGCAGACCAGCATCTTGAGATCTTAATGTCTTGGTTTGTAAATCATGATCAGTTCAGACCTTGGCCAATTAGATCCTTTATATGTTAAAAGGAGGATTTTGAAATTCTACCCTAAACTTAACTGGGAGCCAGTGAAGGATTTAAGAATTGGAGTTATGTGTTCATATTTTCTTTTTTCTTTTGATTAACTGGAGGCTGTATAAAGAACAGTTTGAACATCCAGTAAACACCGCATTGCAGTGGTCAATCCTACTAGAAATAAATGCATGAATTAATTTCAGAATCCTGTTTATTTAGAAAGCCCTTTAATTTCCCAACATTTTTAAGATGGAAGAAACATGATTTGGACAACTTTGTAATATGCCTTTAAATGACATGCTAGAGTCAAAGATAACTCAGAGATTGGGCTGATTCAGTAAAATTAATGGTAATTCCAACTGAGTTTAATGATGACAAAATATTGCTGTGATCAGTGTCATTCCCTCCAAAAATTAACATCTCTGTTTTATCTGTATTTAAAGACAAGTAGTTCTCATCCATCCATTCCTTTAATTCACTAACACAACAATTAAGACAATATCGAGAAACTTCATTTGATCTAAATGGCTTACTACTTTTTGTAGTATTTTAGAGAGAAAGGGTAAATTTGAAATAGGCCTATAATTGTTTAGTATGTGTTGGTTTAGGTCTGACATTTTAAGCAATGTTTAATGACTGATACTTTAGACAAGGTACTGTGTCATGCAATAATGAGTGTAGATAATGTTTAGACTAGGTGCTGCAAGAACATCCATGGCACTTTTTACTAGTTTTGTTGGCACTGGATCTAGGGAACAAGTAGTGGGCTTCATTTTAGAAATTAAAGTTAAGACTTCTGCTCAGCTAGGATTAAAATTACTAAAGTGCTGAATGCAATGTGCAGCAGGGTCTGCTAAGCGTAGGAATGCAGTTTGATGTGATGCTGAGATCTGGGATCTTATTTTTAAATCTCTATTGAAGAAGTTCATAAAGTCTGTACTGCAATATCTGTTGGTATTTTGCACTGTAGATCTGAATTCCATTTGTTAATTTAGCAACTGTTCTAAACAGTAGCTGAGGATTTTATTATTGCTATCTATTATTGTAGAATAGTATTCTGAGTGAGCTTTTAAAGAGAGCTTTTTTATATTTTTTAACACTCTCTGTCCATGCAATTTGAAAGACATGTAGCTTTGTTGTTCTCCATCTGCGCTCTAGTTTTTGACACTCTAATTTAAGAGCTTGAGTGTTTTCATTAAACCAGGGAGAGTTTCTATGTGCTTTGATCACTTTGTTTAAGGGAGCCACTGTGTCCAGAGTATCATTCAAGGTCACATTATAATGTGATGTTAGCTGATCTTAATTGTTTTCCACGTTACATTTGATGTTAACTGATCTAAATGGTTTTCCACAATTACACTTCGACATACTCAAAGTATCTATAGATTTTGAAGCAGAATTACTGTACAATCTAGATGTTGCACTGTATTTTAATCTGTGAGTGCATTGGCAAGGGCAGGACTAAATCAAATGTAATTAAGTAGTGATCGGAAATAACTTAATTTAATGGAGTAATATTTAAATTTTAAATTTCAACTTTGTAAGCTATAATTAAATCTAATGTGTGGATTATGAGTTGCACCTTTGACAATCTGACAAAATCCTACTGAATTTAACAAATAAGTAAAACATTTGCTAAAAGTGTCAGTTTCCACATCAATGTGTACATTAAAATCCCCCATCAGTACTACATCATCATAATTTATAGCCAAATCAGATAAAACATTGCTAAATTCATGAACAATAAATATGGCCCTGGTGGTCTGCTAGATAGCAATTATAATTGTGTTGGAATCTGTATTAATATTTAAAATGAATGCCTCAAAGGATGTGTAAAGTCACCTAAATTTTAGACGGATTGCATTTTGTTACCTTGAATTATTCCAAGGCCTCCTCCTGACCAGAATCTCTAGACTTATGAAGGAACGAGTATCCATCTGGTGATGCCTCAGCTAGGGGAACAGTGTCACATTTACTAAGCCAGGTTTCATTGAGAAGACACAAGATCAGATTTTGTATTTACTATGATATCATTTACCAAAACAGCTTTACTGGCAAGAGAGTGAATGGTTACAAGCGCATTTAAAACTGCATGCTTCTTTTTGAACTGGTGATATATTTTTTGTTTTAATTTGAAGTAAATTTCTATTACAGGTGCCCCTGGAGGAGGGTCTGGTTTTATCCCTTGGTCTAATTATACACATTATTTTTGTTATCAAGTAATTTGGCTTTGCATCAAAACTAAATTTACTGATGCCCCACAACAGGGATTATGGGTAACAGCTTCAGAATAGTAACAGGTGGGATAAACAACAGCCTGTGATTTAAGATCACATGACTCCGGCCTGATGGTGCTCTAATCAGTCAACCAGGCAGTTTTGCTGCCATATTTTGGGATGATATATAAGATCCCTCCCAGTTAGGATGAAGACCATCTTTTGAAAATCAGGCCTTTCCCAAAAATCATCCCAATTGTTCATAAACACTATGCTTTATTTGCACACCAGGTTTCTACCCAGCAGTGAAGGAATGCAGTCTGCTATAAATCACATCCCCTATATAATCTTGGTAAAGGGCCAGATAAAACTAAATTCTACAGTTTCTTTTTGCTTTGGTTCATAGTGGAGATGAAGTTCCTCTTTGATACCTCAGATTGCTTTAAATAAATATCATTAGTGCCGACATGCAGCTGATAAGGTAGATACTTCATAGTTCATGACATGGTCCAGAATTTAACATTAATTGCTGGTTTAACATAGTTTGTAATTCTAACATTCTGCACTATGGAATCGCCAATTATGAGCAGTTTTTTTTCACACTTGCTTTACTTTTTACTTGATGTAATATCAAATCTGTATGAATGAAAGATTTCAGTTTTTGATTTTAATAAATTTGTTAACCTTTCTGAAAACATGTTTTTACTTTAATATTATGGATTATTGAGTGTGACTGATAGGTAAAACTGGCACATTTATCCATTGAAAATTAAATCTGTAATGCAATAAAATTTATAGAAAATGAAGGGGTCTGAATACTTACACATATATAAAGAATAAAATATGATATTAAAACACAATCCAATAAAAATAGTAAACACAATAATATAACAAGTTAGAAAATGGACACATGTTCAGATGGTGGGTTCTACAACCTTCTCAATCCATTTTAGGATTTCAGGGTCAAAGGCGTCTCAGTAGGTTTGGGCAAAATGTGAAAACAGGCCTGGACACGACTGTAGTCCATCCCAGGTACCATCTCTCAAGCAGTTGTGTACAAAGACATATACAACCCACAATTTGTAAATACCCATTAATATAGCCTGGATTAAAAAATATAAAAACCCTTTTGTAATTAATACATTCTTTGGTTGACCATGCTTAGTCATTATGTGTTTTACATTGTATGCTTTATAAAATGGACATGAAAAGTTATTTATTTATGACAAACATTAGGAATAACAGAAGTGAAAAGCAAACGTTATTACAGCAACTGACCATTATGGATATTGAGTGAATGTGGTGGTAATTGGATGGTAAATTATAGATATTCAGAGTATCAAATCTGGACACCTGTGTAGCATACAGGTAGGTTATACAACCTTTCAGGCTATTTCCAGTGTTTTGGAGGCCAAAGATTATCTCACCAGGATTGGGCAAAAGGCTGAAATCAGGCCAGGACAAGATCACACGTAATCAAACTCACATAACAAACTCACACCATATTCAAACACAGTGATGATTTGCATAGCCAAAATAAAAAAATAAGAAAGCCTTTGTAATTAATTGCTTATTTGCTTGAGCATGTTGGGCTGTTGTAATTTTCATGAAATGGAACTTGCAAAGTTATTTATTCAGTTATGACAAATGTTAGGAAAACAAAAGTAAAGGCAGCTTTTATTATGGTAACTGACCATTATGGATATCAGATGAATGAGGTACTTGATGGCAGATTATAGGGTGACCTGATTTTAAAGACCCAAACCAGGACATCTGTATAGCAAGTATGCCCATGCTTAAAGCCCATCCTCATTTATTTATTAGCTGCTTTATCTTATCATCAACACTGAGGCTTCAGAGCATGGACAAAAAAAAAACACACACTTTCACAAATTAACATATTGTATAAGATTCCACACAGTGCTTGAACTCAAAACAAATAATTGACAGTACTGTCTGTTTTCTCTGCTTGTTAGTTGTCCTGGCAATGCTAGTCAGCATTTAACACAAGTTCTTTAAGCATTCCCTGTTGGAATTTTCACCATGCTATTATATGCATATTGTATTAAAATGGGATCTGAGCTTATATCATCTTTGCTGTTCTAAATATATTGTGAGCAGTGTTGTATTAAATGGGTAGCCTGTTAAAACCACAACATTTTAATTTTCTTCAGTTACTTATGACATATTGCAAGATAATGGATCTGTGAGGTTGGTTTAGTATAAGATAAATAGTACTGACAAAATGTTTATTTGCTCCGTGCACAATGGCTTACAGTAGCACTGCTGCCTTACGAAGGAGACTGCATGGAGCTTGTATGTGCTCCGGTTTCCTTTGGGGTGTGTGATTCACTCTGTGATAGACTGACGCCCTGTCCAGTGTTTGTTCCTGCCTTGTACCCTATGCTTGCTGGGATAGGCTCCAATAGTCCCCACGACCCTGTTCAGGAATAAGCGGTTTGAAAATGAGTGACTGACTGACTGACAATGGCTTTACATGTCACAGGGTAGTTCATTCATATGTAGATAACCCTTGTTTTCCTTGCTTGCATTTTATACTTTACGGTTAGTAAGATAATATAACTTACCTATTACTAATTAAAGCATTTGGAGTAGGAGGATACATGAAGCAGTTTCTGTGCACGCTTGCCAGACATGCATAAAATAGGATTATAAACTCTTACGACTTAAACAGATGGATGTAAAAGTAACTTCCTACCCCATGCATGCAATTTGCTCATTTCTCAATAATTTTGTTGAGGACCTGTTTGCCATGAGTAGCATCAATTGAGGTGGTAAAACTGAAACAGTGAACTAATACATAGTTCAGGTTGCACAGAACATTTCTCTGTTTTAAGACAGACAAGCTCACAGATTCACCAATTTTTTTCAATGGGAGATTTTGAAATTATAAAACTGCACTGCACAATCTGTTCAAGAAATCTCAATGAGAATTGAACTGTCTAAACAGATTTCCTTGAAGAATAACTGTGCCACATTTCAATAATATTTGTCCCACAGAGTGCCAAATTGTTTCATGCAGGCAGGCAGACATACACAGATGGGCATTTTTCTTTTTGTGTTCATCAGTATGTTTAGATCTAGCTAAACAATATGAAGCATAAGCATATCAAAAGTAAGCAGCAGCCTCTGTTGCACAAGTGACCAGTGATTTTCAAGCACATATCAAAAACATTTTCAAGATTTCAAGGAAAATATTTACAAATGCTGTTATTAGTTTGTTTCTGATTCACAGGTAACATTTTTCAGTAATGGTGGTGTGCCTGCATGTAGTAAGTGCTTGTCTTAAAAGTGATTTTGAGAGCACCTTGAAGACATTAAGGCAGTGCTGAGTCGGGAACGCTTGTATTTCTACTCTTAAACTACAAAATGAAACAGACATTATTTTGTGCAAAGAACTCATTTCACCATAATATTTTGATGATATTATTATACTTTGGTTCCTTAGATTTTGATATTTAACCAAGTAGACAAAGGAAATATCAGACAGAACTTGAATACAGTAGCACCTCGGTTCACTTAACATCTCTTTACACATACAACTCGTTTACCCAAGAAGTTTGCCAAACTTTGCCTCAGTTCACGACCACACACTCGTATACTAACAAGCTCAGTTTCCTTCGGTTTTTAGTGCTTGTGCTGATGATTTCCGCACGTGTTGCATTGTTCTCGGTCTACGCATGCTTGCACGGCATGCATGCTTTCACTGTGAGCTCTTTTGTGCTCTATTTCATTTCCTTCCGTTCAGACGATTACTGTATTTAGACGTTTGAGTCGCTCCCTGTTCATTGCTCTCAGTCAGACATGCATGCTTTATCTGTGATATCTTCGTGCTCTACAGTATTTCTCGTGCTTTTGTAGTTAACCATGGCTTCTAAGTAAGTGAAGAGTGGTGAGAAGAAGTTTTGTAGTTCCTCCTCACTCATGCCAGAACTCGACTCATGCAAGGTTAGTTTTCTGGTGGTTTATGGTTGTTTTGTATTACGGATTTTTAAATGTTGATTTTTCGTTGGTAGCGAATTGTTGCGTGTTATTTTCACTTTTTTCAAATGTTCATTTTTTTCCTATGTTTACAGCAAGTGGTCATAGCGTGATTTGTTGCAATGTTACTTTTCTTGGTGGCTTATTAAATTACAGATTTTTCAAATGTTCTTTTTTTCCCTGTACTTAAAACTCATTAAAAGTGTTTATACAGCATTTTCCAAGGTTATAGCCAAATTCCTGTAATGTTACTTTGTTGCTTTGTGGTTGGTTTTTAAATAAAGTTTGGATTTCTTCAAATGTTCCTTCCCTACCGTGCTTAAAACTCAATTAAAAAAAAGAGTCTATACAGTGATCGCTTGCAATGTTACAGAGAGAGCGAGAGAGAGAGAGCACAGGCTCGCATGCTGCTGAGAGAGAGAGAGAGAGCTGGACTCAAGTGCTGGAGAGAGAGAGAGAGAGGCTGCATGCTGCTGAGAGAGAGCATGGCGCTGCATGTTGAGAGAGAGAGAGAGAGAGAGGGGTAGCTGAGAGAGAGAGAGAGAGAGAGTGTGACTGCTGAGAGAGAGAGAGAGAGGTGCCTGCTGCTGAGAGAGAGCGAGTCTGCTGGTGCAGCTGAGCAGGGAGCCTGGGTGTTTGTGTCAGTGTATTCAATGTTTTTACATTAGTTTACTATTACACTGTGCATCTATGGTGTAATTAACTATATTTGTGCTTAAAATCCTTAAAAATATATTTGCAACAGTTTGTAATGGTTCTGAATGGATTAATTGTATTTACATACAATCCTATGGGGGAAATTGCTTTGTTTACGCACCAACTCGGTTTACACCAGAGTTTTGGAACAATTATACCACTGTATTTATAACTTTAATTGTTTAAATTATACAGTAAATGCAAGAGCCATCTTATTAACTGCTGGGTTTTTTCACAAGCAGTTGACACGGTCAATTAAACACCACTAATTAACACTAGATTACCAGAGCCTATAAAAACTCGTAGATCCATCCCACCTAAATCGCACCGCTCCATCAGCGCCTTTGACCTGTAAAGTGTCGATAAGCAGCAAACTGCAAGCAGCCTGCTATCACATCCCCCATCCTGCACAGTTTTCAGCTGAAGTCTGTTTACCTGCGTCAGTTGCTTAGAGTTGCATAGAGGAGAAGTCAAGCAAAATTACACCTTTATAAATGCTATATCTATTCGAACACTTGTATTTCATGTGTGTTCCATGTCTACAATGATCTATTCAAACACATCAATAAAACAGAAATGTTTTTCATGTTTTAGCAATAATTGACAAAATGTAGACATGAAGTGTATAGTTTATGAAGTCCAAGTATCAAATGAACACTTTCACAAAAGGTACAAATATAACAGAACAAGCGCTTTATTCAAGAATATAACTTCAGAAAAAGAACCCGTAGGTAGGACATTGACATGCTTTTGCTATGATGTATGCTTGGTGGCGAACGGTATCAACTGTTGACTGGTAATCAAACTTCACGGGTTCGACCTCAGACGAGTCCGCTTGAGAAGTCAGCTACTCTTATTCTTACATACATTTGATTCCAGTCTGTACCCAGCCGGTGAATTTATGATACTTGTATGGGTTAGCTTTGTTTTTTTTTTTATTCAGTTTTATTTTCTCAGACGCTCATTAAACCCCATTTGACACTGCTGTTTTCACATGATGCGCTTATAACAGAGTGAACTCAAATCATGACCACGGTTCTACATCGGCGCAAGAATGCATGCCGCACTTTGCCATCGCCGATTTTGTATAAGTACATGTGACAATAATTCATGCTTCAAACCAGTAAACTATGTACACATAGAAACAGAAGGTTTTGGAAATACACAGCATATATACTGTATATATAAAACTATTGTAAAGGCATAGGTAGGTTACAAGATCCATATGGAACTACATATGCACCACAAAAATGTGCTTTGCAATCTCTGCCTGCAGTATTTACACAAGCTATTATGCTATTTGCATGGCTCGCAAAGAATTGACCAAAAGGTGGCACATTTTAGGCAGCACTTATATTTACATATTTTTTGTGTCATATTTCCAATACATATTATACTTTAAGATTTTTATGTAATAGAATCACAATCTTATCAACAGACATGAAATTCTAAAACAATTACATAGTCTGAACCTGCTTTAATGAGTGGCATTCATTGTGTGAACCCACTTAAGCTACCAGGTTCACGAGTGAGATATGCATTCCATTAACTTTGTGGGCATACCAGAAACCAGGGTACACTGTCACTTCCACCTAGAGTATATTGACTCCATTTAGACTCAACAAACAGTAGATATATGCACAGCCTATGTTTGTAGCATAGGCCCATTGTAAGTGCAAGTAGGTGATATCTTTTTTAAATAATGCAATTTTTTGCAAAATAATACAACTTTTTTGAGTCACATGAATTAACTTCATTTCTTGATTGTCTTGAAAAGAACAGAGAAATAAATTGTACTATTATTATTACTGATTTTATTTTACTAACAAAAGTATTTTCACTGTGTGGATATATGCCTGAAAACACATGTCATTCATAAACTGTACAAGAATGACAGTTTAAAATCAATAAAAGAATAAACAGTACTGTATACACATGAATTCTATAGGTGAAAAGGATTGTTGCTGATTATTAATCAAGATTCAAATCAGTTGTTTTCCTAGAAGTCTAGATGTTCCAAACACCACTTAAAGCTTTCATTGCTCCTCCTGGTGGTTTTATGAGATAGGCAGGCATTATTTAAAATTTCTGAAATGGTCCCAATGTTAATACAATATTCCGTACTCAAACTGAAAGGGTGCATGTCTGCCATCATCTTTCTTACTCTACGAAATGATATATGCAGCACGTAATTGTTTTTCTGCAATGGAATGTTTTATAGCACTTTACAATGAATTTTTAAAGACAGATGATGAAAAGACTAATGCAGCGACATTAGTTAAAGAAATGTAGATATTCATAATATCCTACGTACAGTGCATCCGGAAAGTATTCACAGCACATCACTTTTTCCATATTTTGTTATGTTACAGCCTTATTCCAAAATGGATTAAATTCATTTTTTTTCCTCAGAATTCTACACACAACACCCCATAATGACAACGTGAAAAAAGTTTACTTGAGGTTTTTGCAAATTTATTAAAAATAAAAAAATTGGAGAAAGCAATGTACATAAGTATTCACAGCCTTGCCATGAAGCTCAAAATTGAGCTCAGGTGCATCCTGTTTCCCCTGGTCTTCCTTGGAGATGTTTGTGCAGATTAATTGAGTCCACCTGGTAAATTCAAGTTGGTTGACATGATTTGAAAAGGCACACACCTGTCATATAAGGTCCCACGTTGACAGATCATGTCAGAGCACAAACCAAGCATGAAGTCAAAGGAATTATCTGTAGACCTCGAGACAGGATTGTCACGAGGCACAAATCTGGGGAAGGTTACAGAAAATTTCTGCTGCTTGAAGGTCCCAATGAGCACAGTGGCTCCATAATCTGTAAGCAGAAGTTCGAAACCACCAGGACTCTTCCTAGAGCTGGCCGGCCATCTAAACTGAGCGATCGAGGGAGAAGGGCCTTAGTCAGGAGGTGACCAAGAACCTAATGGTCACTCTGTCAGAGCTCCAGAGGTCCTCTGTGGAGATAGGAGAACCTTCCAGAAGGACAACCATCTCTGCAGCAATCCACCAATCAGGCCTGTATGGTAGAGTGGCCAAACGAAAGCCACCTCAGTAAAAGGCACATGGCAGCCCGCCAGGCATCACGCTTGAGGAAAACCAGGCACGCCATCACCAGGCCAATACCATCCCTACAGTGAAGCATGGTGGTGGCAGCATCATGTTGTGCGGATGTTTTTCAGCAACAGGAACTGGGAGACTAGTCTGAATAAATGGAAAAATGACTGCAGCAATGTACAGAGACATCATGGATGAAAACCTGCTCCAGAGTACTCTTGACCTCAGACCGGGGCGATGGTTCATCTTTCAGCAGGACAACTACCCTAAGCACACAGTCAAGATATCAAAGGAGTGGCTTCAGAACAACTCTGTGAATGTCCTTGAGTGGCCCAGCCGAGCCCAGACTTGAATCCCATTGAACATCTCTGGAGAGATATTAAATGGCTACATCAACGCTTCCCATACAACCTGATGGAGCTTGAAAGGTGCTGCAAAGAGGAATGGGCTAAACTGGCCGATAGGTGGCCAAGCTTGTGGCATCATATTCAAAAGGACTTGAGGCTGTAATTGCTGCCAGTTGCGCATCAACAAAGTATTGAGCAAAGGCTGTAAATACTTATGTACATGTGATTTCTCAGTTTTTTAATTTTTAATAAATTTGCAAAAACCTCAAGTAATCTTTTTTCATATTGTCATTATGGGGTGTTGTGTGTAGAATTCTGAGGAAAAAAGTTAATTTAATCCATTTTGGAATAAGACTGTAACATAACAAAATATGGAAAAAGTGATGCGCTGTGAATACTTTCCAGATGCACTGTAGCAAGGTATATTTTTTGGTGATCAAATTTTTATGGATAAAATGAAAAAGGAATACAGTAAAATTAAACTAATAGTCATAACTGATTTTAGGCTATATAAGAACAAAACAAATATCTCTCCTACCAGTGCCATTCTACCCATAGCAACCTATGTCAATTCAATATTCCCATCTATCCATTTTTATGAATAAAATGTATTACTATTATTATTATTATTATCGTTATATCACATGCTGCAGCTGAAGCAAGAGAAAAGCAGAGGCCAACCCTACACAAGAAGTCACTTCATCACAAGGAACGCTATTCAAACAAATACACAAACAGTCTATGATATATGAACTGTGGAAAGTCACTCTTAAAAACTGGGAGGACCATACAAACTCCGCAAAGTTGGTACCACAGTCAAGAATTAAACTAACATATTTTCGCCATAGAGCTAATTTGTTTCTTAAAACAAATACAAAGCTTTACTTAAGACAGATACATAAGTTATAGTATAGGATACTATAATGATCCACCTGTACTGTACTAATTATTTTTTAAAAGATAAGCAATGAAAAAATTAAAATAAATTGTTTAATACTTATTACAAGCAGAAAGTTTTCAAAGTGTAAAAAAATAACTAAAAGTATAATTTTAAGGTTTATGCTATTACACTTTGGAACTGAAAATAACTGCAACCTATAAGTTTAATTTCTACTAATTGAAATTGCAAAGCATAATCTGCAAAGGTTAATCATTATCCTACGTTTTTCCCATTTTATTAATTCTTTATTCAAATTGCTGACTAAATGAGCGAAACTGAGTAAGTCAACCAAGTAAGCATTCCATTATAATATTCATTTTCACAGTGGCTATGAATTAATAGCACATTTAGACTGGAAAAAAGCCAAATGTGCAGCAGTGCTAAGCTTTAACCTTTAGTGAAAGTTCTTAAAAGGACCTACACAGTCTACATGCCAGAAGATATTCATGTCTATTATAGTTTCTAATATCATTATTAAATACAGCTTATAGAGAAATAGAAGTATTTTATGTAATTGTGCTTTTATGATGTGCACTGCATAGGCAGTAAAAAGCTACTGTAAGAAATATCTTTTGGATATCATATATGGAACTTGTACAGTCAGTGTCATAGATGTCATAGTGATAGAGGAATCTCTGATTTTTTAAAGATTCTCATTTTACAGTGTCACTGTTTAGTCTGCTATTTACAAGTGATTATTTTATTAACCTAGATCAACAAATATATTAATTATTTTTTGAAAATATAGCTTATATTCATAATTTATTTAGTTATTTGTTAATTTAAATGAAATGGCTATAAGTTAATTGAAGTCAATTGAGCTTGTGCAATATTTTAAACACTTGAACCATACACAGATCTTTCTGAATCAATAGCAGAAAAGCAAAATTAAACACAAGGTTAGAAGTTTATAAACATAATTTAACTGTACATTTTTGCCAGAACATTTTAATAATTTTAGTTTGAAACAATGGGGCTCCAATATCTGCTGTTACCAAGATTGTTATTATAACCAAATTGATATTTGTTATCATCAAATTATATTTTTGAAATTTCTTATATACATGTCCTCACTTGCTGACTGGACCAGACATAAAAGTGCATTCTGTCTCGATGCAGAACCGTGCCATGATCTGAGTTCACCTCTGTTATAGTGCCTTCATGTGAAACAGCAGTGTCAAATGCTAAGGGTGGACGTGAACGCGCTGAGAGAATAAAACTGAATTAAAAAACAAAGCTAACCTTTACAAGTGTCAAACATTACATCTGCTGTTACAGTCTGAATCAAATGTATGTTTTATTCTAAAATAGTAAGAATAAGAGCAGCTCACTTCTTAAAATGGACTCGTCCGGATCGAACCCATGAAGTTTTGATTACCAGTCAACAGTTGATACTATTGTGCCACAAAGCGGTCGTGAAGAATGTGTGTCATGTCGCACCCTAACGCTGGTTCTTTTTCTGCAGTTATATTCTTGAAAAGAAGCGCACTTGTTCTATTATATTTGTACTTTTTGTGAAAGCGCTTTTGATATTTGAATTCAGGCACACACATTATACACTTCATGTCTACATTTTGTCAATTATTACTAAAGCATGAAAATGTTTCTGTTTTAACAATGTGTTTACATAGAATGTTAGAGACACGGAACACACATGAAATGCATGTGTTCCAAATAACGATATAGTATTTATAAAAGGTGTCATTTTGCTTGACATCTCACTCTATACAACTCTTAGCAACTGAAACGCAGGTAAACAGGCTTGAGCTGAGAAAACTGTGCAGGGTGGGGGATGGAATAGCAGGCTGCTTGCCGTTTGCTTTATGACACATTTACAGGACAAAAGACGCTGATGGAGAGGTGCAAAGCGATTTAAGATGGACGGATCTACAAATTTTTTGTAGGCTTGTAGGCCTGTAATTCTAGTGTTAACAAACTGCAGTACTCAGTGTCAAAGCAGTGCTCTGTTCCTGTGTGGTTTCCTTTATTTTGTAGAGTCACATCCCTGACATGGTTTTATCAATACACTGAAATTAACCGCTATGGTTAATTAGTTTAAGGAATCTGATTGTAATCAATCTATAACAATATAATGGTCAAACTATTCCATACACCATAGCTGCTGTAGCATTGTTACTATCAGTGCACCACTCAAGAGTATTTTAAACCATTGTATCCGAGTGTTGAATCACAGCTCTACAGCAGCTTATCAGGATAAGCATCTAGCACACACTGCCTCAGCCATGTGTGTAGTCTATTTGAACTGATCCCATACGGCAAATGCTTCCAGAGCCTTCCTGTATGGACCTCATAGTTCAGAAACAGTTTCATTCTAAAAGCTGTAAACGCCTCAATTAATCCATCAAGTGCTCCTGATAAAACTGTTTATACTTATAAGTACAATCACCTCTACGTAAACTTGCACTACAGTTGTAATATTGCTTAACTTGAGCCACTTTATTAAACTATTTGCACTATCTTACTATATGTACATGAATATAGTACTTATGTTTTCAGATTGAATATGTTTTATTATTTTTTATCATATTATTATTATTACTATTATTTTAATATTTTATTGGAATGTAAGTTTATGTTGATCTACATATTGAATCTCACTGTACCATACAATGACAATAAATTAATTCAGTTCAATTCAATAGAAGAAAGTGCAGATGATGATGACTGGCTTCTAAGTTGATTTAGATTTCCAAGTGCTATCTTCTTGAACTCTTGATATCATTTTTAAGATGAAATGCACTGAAGTATGTATTACATTATACATATACATTTTTAACTTCATTTAAATAATGTATACTGTTAATAATCAAATGTGTGAGCATGGTAGCACAGCGTAGGTATGAGCGGGCCCTCATTCAAGGATTGTAACTGGTTTGGCGCTGTATGTTTGACTGGTGTGACCCTGGATGGATAAATGGATGGAATAAATAAACATTTACTATGAAGAAATTTCAATGTTCCTTCAAAGTATTGAAAATCCACATTCTAAGCTTAGAGATAGTTTTACATTTATTAAAGAAATTATTGTGTGGCGATTGGTTACTTGGAGAAAGAAAAGGAAAGACAAGAATTGGGGTTAGTATGTTTGAAAGAGTACTGCTGCAATAAATTATTTCAATGAGGGTGGTGCACTGGCAGCAAGCATCTGTGGGAGTCAGAAACACTCTGGATGGGGCATCAGCTCATCTGTACCACTGTGCTCCATGTCCCCATGTTTAATATATGCTTTAATTCCTATTATCTTGAAAATTATATCAAGTACACATCTCAATATTTAAATGTTCAGAGAGCTGTAATATCATGAATGTGATGTATTCTGTGTCCTGTTGGCATAAGAAAAGCCTGTTTAAGAAGCAAGTAGTGATTCACAAATAGAGTACATAGAAGAACACATTAAATTTAAGATGCTACTTTAGTTATATGAGATTTAAGAACAAGTACATTAAACAATTTAATTTGAAATTTATGATGTTCTACTTTATTGACAAAATAAACTACATAAAAGTGGAAATTTCAAGATTAAAGTTGTCATTTTGACCTCTTTTGCCACTGTGTCCTATTTTTTTCTTTCTCTGTACCCTAATACACTTCCATATGACACTTAGACGGTAGGCTATGACTACCTTTTCAACAGCAACTTTAATATCTGACCATTCTTGTTTATTACGGGCACTGTGCAACTTTCTGAACTTGAAATTTCGAGTTTCTCCCACTCGTTACTCAATCAACTTTCTTTGTTGTTTATACCACTGCTTAAACCAACAAATAGTATGTTTTTCCTTGCTCCACTTGGTATTCACTGAAATTTTATTTCCCATGCTTTTGCCATTGTCTCAACACTGAAATTAAGGTGCTATTTATATTAATTTGATATTCAAAGAGGCACAATTCTGGGAGGAGTCAGGGTGGGAGGCAGGCACGTGCACTTTTGTTACATTTCACACTGACCAAGATTTATGTAGCGAAGAATGTAAGTTGGCATATGAACAGATTTATGTGTCTGATTTTTGTGCGCAATATTTCTGTTTTTCTGTACACTATTTTAGTGTGAATTTCACAGTGTTACACATGAGGCCTTGAAATGGATGATTGAATGGGGCAAACTGAGATGTAGTAAGGAACAGGTAAAAAAAAGTCTGAACACCTGCAGAAAAACAAGAAACAAATGAATGGCATAACCAAAACTCAAAAAGCAAGAATCAAAAACAATGCAAAGGTCTAGATACTATCTAGTCTAACCCCTAACTAACATTAAGGAAGAAGTTGTTTTTTTGAAGGAAGTGAATCACTTGACCTGGTTCTGCTCCAATTGGAAACCAAAAGAAATGTAACCATAAGTTAATGTAAATTGTAAGAACGGTGTATAACGGAGTACTGCTGAAGCCTTTTGGTTTAAATTGTGCAACAAAATGTATGGGCTCATTGGAAAAATCAAGAATTTAGAAGGAAAAGCATATTGTCATATGTAATTGAGGTTTTGAAGAGTTGCTTTAGAAAAATCAACTATTGTTTTACCAGAGTTGTTTTTTCTGAAAAATATTGACATCTTCAAAGTAGTTTTCGGGAGCACAATGTGGGTACATGTAATACATACCGTATTTTAGCTGAATTTGACGTTGAAGGCTTTTTGATGTTAAAATAAATGCCAAAAGGCTGCACTACAATTTGTGCAAAATGCTACAAAGAAAACACAGATTATCCACATTTAAAAAAAATTATATGGCTTGCAATTTTAAGAAGTACACTTATTAGAAACAGATACTCTGATTATTTTGCTCCTGAGTATGCATTTTACTGAACATAATACTCCAAATATACAAAAGTGTTTACTAAGCAGGATATATATAGTATTTTTCTACAACCATTTCCTATTTGAGATGCACTAAATCTTACTAAGAAATACAATCTAGAGTGAGGATATGCAAGATTTTAATGGAGTGAGGTTTGTTTACAATTAAAATATTTTGTATAGTATATTTTGACAGAACCATGGATTTTTCAGAAAAGGTAGCATAATAATGTATTAGGAGATTTTGGTTTTCTGGGTCCTTCTCTTTGAGGAGTTTGTATGATCTCCATGTGTCTGTAGCATGTATCTCCCACTGTCCAAAGAAATGCACGCTAAATGGTTTGGTGATGCTTAATTGGTCTTAGGCTATGGTTGGTGGTGAAGGCATGTGTTCAACTAGCAATGGACTTGAGCTCTGTCCAGTGTTTCTTCTGCCCTGCACCCTTGCTAGCTAGATTGGCTCCAGCCCCACCGCTACCCTTAGTCTGGATTAGGCGATTAGATAATGATATGACCTTAGGTTTTTTAATTGAAATGAATTCCTGTACTTTTTGTAACTTAAGTTTTTCTTTTACTTTTGCAAAAAGACCGTATGGTTTATCTTTGTTCATATATGAGGCTTTTAATCTTTTCTTATTACCTTTAAATGTTAGCACTAGAAATATTGTTAGCTGCTTCCCTTATTTTTCCAAGTTAAGCAATACTTTAGTAGGCTGTACAACATGTGGTGTTTACACTAGTGGTTGCTGCACCCAAACTCCAGACACAACAGCACAGACCCAGTCTCAGATTCAAACAAAGAGATTTACTGCCACAAATACCTCAATAGATTACACAGTTCTAGCATATGACATCCTCTCCACTCCACCCAGGTGAGCTTCGCTGACTACTCCCTGACTCTTCCTTACTGGGTGAAGTGGAGCAGCTTTATACCGACCTGGGAGTACTTCCAGCTATCGCATTGCATCCAAGGTGCACTTCTGGTTTAGGCAAACCTCGCCATGATAGGAGTCTGCCTCCAACAGCTCCTCCTAGTGGCACCTGAAGATTCCCAACAGGGCTGCCTGCCAAATCTACATCCAAGCAATGCAGTGGGTGTCCATATAGGATGCATACCAGGGGATGTTGCCACCTGTACTGGGAAGCACATGGCACTGGCACAAAGTCTCCCTTGGCTATCCATTATAACGATCTCCCTACGGTAAAGGTACCACTAACCAACCTGATTGGTATGCCTGTCCAGCCACATCCGTCCATTTAAAAAGTTGTCCTAGCCAGATTAGAACCATCCTCCTGGCTAGGATTCCAGCCAACCCATGTTGCCTATTGCAGTGGATTAACTGAAATTTATGCCACTTGAGATTTGTAGCCCTACAAAACAGTAGCATAACAAACTATTTAGGAAAATGATTGTTTTAATTAAAGTATTAACTTTGCTCAAAATGAAAACTGTAGAAATGTAATATGATGTTTATACATTTTTTTGCAGACTTTGGAGATTCATTAAAACATTAGTACAAAGATAATGAATTTTCAGAGGATAGGCTTACCTTGGCATATCCTTATATCACACTTCACATCTCGACTTGCTTGGCACTGTGCTTTGTGTTACCTAGTGTAGTATTTTGATGTTGCTAGTGTTGCAATGGTACATTTATAGGACATCTTGTAATACATATTTCATCAGAGATTATTGTAGTATATTTAAACATCTTTAATACTTATTTCATCAAATTGTTTTTGACTCTTGTTGCAATTTTTATGCTTATATAAGTTACTATTCATGTATAGTATGTGACATTATTCAATACAGTTAGTTTTTTCTTTTCTTTCAATATTTATTTATTTAGAAGTAATGTTATTTTCTCATGTCTGAGTGGTGCTCTAACAATGAATTTTTACAGTTGAACATGCTTCTGCCTTTATGTATTTTTGATGTATGTTTAAACTTAATTTTGTTCACATTTATATTTGCATATACGTATACAGTATAAATTTTCCCTTTATCTGATTTGATATTGCACTTGATTTAATTTCTTTTGTTTACAATATTATATTACTTGTATATTTGTATGTACTCTGTTTTTTGAACATTAATTTATTTCAAATATAGATTCTCGGTGTAGTTTTTTGTCTTTATATTCAAAATTGTTTTTAAATATTTTCTAGATGAAATGTTCTCATCTCATCTCACACTGATAGACTGAAGTTAATGAACTATTTTATTTACAAAAAAAAAATCTGCAATGAGGTAAACAAAATTTTACTGAACAAGATTTCTCAATGTAAGCTAAATAATCTTAAATAGAAATTTCTTTGATAATTCAATAAAATTTTACAATTAGGCTAAAACAAGATTTAATGTTTTCACTTGCTTAGATTTCACTTTTGTAGTGATATACTGTACATAAGTTATTTATAATTACTGTATATATGCGGTTTATATTTTTAAACTGTTGTTTTTTTACTTTCTTCTGTGTTATTTCCTGATAATCTCCTTGTCTTATATTAACTGACTGTGTGCAGATACAGTCATAATAGACAGAATTCCAGTCTGAGTAGGTCTGCACCAGGGATTTTCTTTAAGCCCATTCTTGATCTGGTTATGAATGTGTTGAGTCATGGATAAAAGACCAATCCTCCTGGTGTATGCTTTTTGCTGATGACATTGTATTGTGCAGGACCAGAAAAGATTAAGTGGAGAGTGTAACAAAGGTGCTATATTGAGTCAACCCACACAAATTGGACACGGAGGCACATATAAAAATAAATAAACTTTTATTTTCTTCAGCTGAAGGGCATTTCTTCCCGTATCCCCAGCCAGAACACAATCCCAAACACAAGCACTAAACACCAAAACACTCTCTCTCTCTCACTTTCTTCTCCCACCACCACTCCTCCACAAGCTGTGTCCTCCTCCTCTGACTCTGGCCATTGAGTGGTGGTTGCTGGCTCCTTTATTAGCGCACTGAAGTACTCCAAGTGCCTGATTGTGACATCCGCTGCACTTCTGGGTGTGGCAAACCAGTTCCTGGGGCCAGCAGCCCAGCTGCAGCACTCAGCGCCTGTGAACACAACAGGGCTGGGGAGAACTCCCTGAATATATAGTGAAGGGGCGCCTGGCCAGGCATGGGACCCGTCGTCCCCACAAGAGGAAGTTGGAAGAATGAGGAAGGGCTTTGGAATATACAAGATTGAAGATACAGTAAATAGGAAGAAGACAGAATATATGAGGGTTAATGATGATAAGGACTCAGAAGTTAGCCTGCTGGAGAGTGTATTGAAAACAGTGGATGAATTTAAATATCTATAATCAGTGGAAACCTGAGATGGAAACCTAGATGCGAGATAACCCATAGAGTGCATTGGTAATGGATCAATTGGAAGAATGTATCAAGAGTATTCTGTGATTGAAGAATTAAGTTGAAGGTCAAAGGTAGGCTTTTAAGACTGTAGTAAGATGTTTGAAATGAGAATGTAAAGTTGGATGTGTGGAGCTAATAAAGAAGGACAGAATAAGAAATGAGACAATCTCAGGTACTACAACAGTGTTAGAGATATCTAAGAAAGTACAGAAAAGTAGGTTGAAGTGGTATGGAATGTCATGAGAGGCAACAATGGACATGTTAGCAAAAAGTGGTGAGAAAGGAAATATAGTAAAAGAGAAAGCAAAGGAAGCCAAAGTAGAGGTGATGGATAAAGTAAAAGAAGATTTGAAGGAAAAGTATCTGACTGAGGAGGAGCTGCAGGACCAAACTGTATGGAAAAGGTTCATCAAGCCTATCAACCCCACACTGAAGTCAGAAAAGATGAAGAGGAAGAAGAACAACAAAAAGAGTCAGTAGGTAATTTTTTGCACCAAACCAAAAATTTCTCTGACTAAATCCAGTGTGGGGAGCAACTTTGCATGCCCATGCAGTACAAAATATCTCCTAGGGACACTTCCCATAAAGCACATGTACAGTCACTAAAAAGTAAATTTCAGAATGAAACATGGCTCTGTAGTCTTCCATTCTGCAAATGGGAAATGTGTAGTGAGATAGGTTCAACAGTGGATTTTCATACCAAACAAACAAACACATACTGAGTTTATATATTAGATTCATCCATAGGCAAGAAGTAAACTTGATGGTGTCATTGCACCATAAATACTGGGATAATGTAAAACTTTCCAGTAAATCTGACAGACAGAAACTTGAATTTCCAGAGAAACCCCATATGGGATGATCCACAGTTCCCCAGAGACAGTGCTTGGCCCGAGATTAGACGGACCAGAGTCTACAGAAGTAAGATGGCAGTGCCTCCACTGTGAAAAACTGAGACATTGCAAAGAGGAACATGTTTTAGTTATTTCTACATTTTACATATCATTATGGTTGTCTTTTTTCCTAGTTGTTATACAAAATTATTCATCTGTAATTTCTTCCCTCAATTAAAGCACCTGCATCATGCCGGGGTTAATTAAGGAGTGTAAAACTGGCTCTATATGTTCCAGTAGGCTCTGCAATTGACTGGCAGCACATTCACGGCTATCTCCTGCCTTGTGTCTGTTGCTGGAAGGATGCGCTCCAGCTTCTAATGTCTTTAAATTAAGGAGAGTCAGAAAATCAGTGGATGAGACACCATTATTGTTATCTGTGATTCTACATTAAAGCCATAAAAAAATAAAACACTGTACCTTAAAGAATATTTCAGAGTGTCTACTTAAACAGACTGTGCAGTTATTTTGTACATCTGGAAACAAAACTCTAGCTACAATTCAGTTAAATAAAAGATTTAACAAAACTGCATACATTTCAACATGTAATATGGAGGCCAGTTTCATCTGAAACTCATATGCTTGCACATTTTTCTCAAGACTAAATTAATCCTATAATGGACAGAAATGTTCGTAATTTCCATTCATTAAATATATTCTGTGTAAGAGTTCTCTGCTAATAAATAGTAGATGCAGCGAGGATGTGTTCATTACTGAGAAATTTGATTATATTATGCATCTCCTACATACTCAGTTATAGCAAACACCCAAGCTATGATAGAATATAACAAAGTGAAAGTGTAAGAAGGAATTTTTTACATGCATTATCACTAAAACCATGCAACTTAGATGGAATTACAGAAAAAATATAATTAATCATGTTGCACTTACACCAAAAAGTTTACTTTCTTTTATAATTCAAATAGAAATGCTCAGATCAGAGCCTAGTTCGAACTTTCTCATCCTATGGCAGGTTGGCAGGTGGGTGAGACAATAAGGCAACACTCTCAGGAGCTTTTTCTCAATATAAACAGCAAGACATAATACAAATACTGAAAATATTTAAACTATCTGAAAACTGTGAGAAATATTTTCGTTTAAAATTTTGCATAACGTGGTTTACAATGCCAGCTTCTACAAATCAAAATGCTGCACACACAGTTTGAAGAAAAAAAATATATATATATGTGCGTGTCAAAGAGAGAGAGAGATATATATGGGTGACAGTATATGGGCCACGGTAATGGTAATTACTCTGCCAACCAGCGACGGCACTGTTCCATGATTGATTGACAGCCTTACCACCTCTGACATGACTTCCAATAATTGTCCAATAATACAGGGTTCACCACAGTGCCCCAGAACTCTTTTGATCTCTTTGTGTTTTGGTTACAGTGCATAGTCAGCAGGATTCTGCTCAGAATGATGGAGCAGGGACCAGGTAGGGATTGTAACAGCCATGGCCACAGCATTCCAATTGCTAAGGGTTCAAGTAGGAGAACAACAGACTCAACTCACATGGGCATGCAGCAAGTGCATATGCACTCTTCAACAGGAATGAACAAAGGGTCAGATATTGTTAATGCTGTGGGATAATCACAATATTGACACTTTTTCATAATCTTTGACAAAATAGCCACTTGGCACGACTAAGAGAATGCGGATGGTACACATACTGGTGCTGTTCCTGACAGAAGTGGCTCAGCAAGCCTAGTACAACCTTGAAGAGAAGGCACTGTCATTACAAGTGCCTGAAATCCAATATGTATAGTTTTATTATTTTTAATATTATTGTTTTGTTTACTAATTAGCCTAGCTTAGGCCATTTTTATCAGGAGACTTAAAATTCATGGAAATCGCAAGAAAGGCAATCTGTTTTAATTATTATTCAGTTGTATTAGTTACACTATCATACAACAGATACTGTGTGAAAGAATGGACACAGTTTAGATAACAGACATACAACTACCTCCCTGTTTCTGTAAATCACTGTAATTTTGTTGTTCACTCTACTGGGTAGGGGAGGAACGGCACACCTATGTGAAAAATATATTCTTTTGAGTTTGTATATGTTCTCTCTTCCACCTGTGTTTACAGCACTTTATAAATGCAATTAAACGTTACATTTTAATAAAGAATCCTCTGTAATTGCCTATGGTTGTGTGCTACCTTAGTGAGACAATTGTACTAGGATGGTAATTTGATTTTAGTTCTTGTATTTCGTTGGTATTCATATTTGTTAACATTGCTTCTGCCTTGTTTGTCTGACTACTATTTAACAAAAAGCATTTCTGGTGCAATCCACTCATCAGTTTGAGTTGTGTAAGTGAAAGGCTTATACTGGTACAAAAATGAGTTTTCATATGAGCAGACTTACAGTAAGTACAGTACTGCACAACTTCATAGAGGTAAAGTGGTGCACTCAACAATATAATATAAGTGTGCTGTAATTGCATCACTAAAATTTGTTTCTAAATACGTACACGCTTCCATACGAACTGCATCAATGCTATTACACAAATAATTCTTCCACCTATGTTAACTCCTGAATTAATAGCACCTCCTGTTATTGCTGTAAATGTAAAAAACAAGTAAATCACAGTTTAAATCTACAGTATCTGAACCTTTATCTGTACTATTTCACTTACCTAAAAGAAATTCAAAATCTATATTATGCATCATCAAGAATTGTTCTTGTACTTTAATCGTTAATTTCTTTGGTCTGTTACTTCAATTTTAGCATAAGTAAACCGGTGTACTACACAAGTCCAGCACCATTAGACCACTTTATTGATGAACCAGGAAAGTATTTGAATTCCATTGCAGAAGTGAAAAAAGTTAAATCTGTCTGGCAGTATCCTGTTAGAATTTATGGGCTGATGAGCACAAACAGCAAAGACAAAATAAATATTCGCCTAAGTTTACAATAGCCCTCCAGTGTTAGTAAATGGGTTGTTGTTGACTGATTATGTTTGCTTTTGCATCCCCCTAGGCTCTCATAATTATCCCTTAGTTTTCCTATCCTACCTACCTCACAAGTCTGCATATATTTATCTGATTTTCTTGAAAGTTATTTTTTGTTATTAATAGATGTTTCTTTAATTATGTCCTTCCGGTTTCTTTTAACTACTCTAAAGGCTAACAAACAAGATAAATTACATTGGTATAATACTTACTGAAAAAAAAATGAAGTTCAGGGTTCTGTTTTGCTAATTGTGAAAAGCTGTTTTTGAGGATTTACAAACTTTCCTGAAAGGTCTATCAGACACTGTTGTTGAAGTACCTTTCCTAATTTGCTCATGCATTGATTACCTCAGCACTAATAAATTAAACTTCTGGTAGATTAATTGACAGAGCAAGCTATTTCTGAAGGTAAATAACTAAAGCTTGTCAATAAATACTGACTTGAATTTTCACATTATTCTAATTAACCTGTGAGTGGTATTATTCTATTTATTTCTTTTTTCTTTTGCATTTTTGTTACATTAAGTCATTTCTATTTTATATGTTGGTTTAAAGGAACATTACTGTTCACCTCTATCACCACTGTGTCATCACATAGTAATGAATTCTAGATCTTTGCATACCCTAATGCTCTATTACTACTATTTATCTTCTCTTGTAATTTTAGGACAGCAACAACAACAACAACATTTATTTATATAGTACATTTCACAAATAGTAGCTCAAAGTGCTTTACATATTATAGAATAGAAAAATGAAAGACACAATTATAAAACAAAATAAATCAACATTAATTAACATCGAATAAGAGTAGTTCAATGGCCAGGGGACAGAAAAACAAAAAACTCCGGACGGTGAGAAAAATAAAATCTGTAGGATTCCAGACTATGAGACCGCCCAGTCCCTCTGGGCATTCTACCAACATAAATGAAATCGCTTCTTTTATTTAGGGTTCTCAATGAAGGGCTTGATGATGATGATGGTCACGAGACTTCTGCCTTTTAATCCGACATCATTGTTGGAGCATCATGAAGCTTTAAGTAGGTGGTGGTGGCGTAGGAAAAGAAACAGAAAAGAGAGTAGGGTCAGAACACTCCTAAAAAATTGCTTATAAAAACTGGGAAGCATCTTCCTTAGATTGTTTGAATTCCAGGTAAATTCTGAAATGGGGCAGCAGTACTGATTGTTATTTCAGGGTAGTCTAGCTTGAGTATGACTTAAATTATTGAGTTCATGCTGTGATGCATGTTCAGTAAGTATCTCTGAAATTAATACTTGGGTTGGTTTTGAAAAGGCAATATATTATTTATGTGTTGTATCCCTGAATTAGTTGTCGCCCACCTTGGATTTATTAGTTACTAGTAAAATACCTGCGCTCGCAGTGAGAAGCAGTGTGTTAAAGAAGTTATGAAAAGAAAAGGAAATATTTTAAAATAGCTTAAAATGATTGTCAATGTAATTGTTTTGTGACTGTTATGAGTGTTGCTGTCATCAAGGATTTGATTTTCATTATTTCTTTCAATCAGGTTCGTATTTGGAGGATGTGTTGTGTTCAAGTTATATTCCTGGGTTTTC
>NW_024377136.1:0-7547 GCF_016835505.1 Polypterus senegalus | reverse complement strand
GACTAAATTGCCCTCCATGACCTAGTCAATAGGGACCCCAAATTATCCCCTGTCTCTAATTGGCTAACTCTCAATTGATGTGGCCTATGTGCTGCTCCAGTTTAAGGGCTGAAAGATGAAAGACACTTCAGATGATTGTACATTATCTCCATAATAAAAAATATTTCTCATTCCTAATCTTTCTATTCACTTTACAAACCTTTAATCCAGTTTGGGGTCATTGAGTGCCAGAAAGTAGCCTGGCAGCACTGGTCAGAAGATGTGATCCCTGGACGCGTTATAAGTTCATCCAGTTTGGAGTTTTCAATGAACCTACCACACATGACTTTTGAAAGGAGAAATAAAATTAAAAATGCAGTGCACTCAGAGAAAAAGATGCAACTCCATACAAGTAATTTCCTTCTGTCTTGATTTCGAGCCCACCCATGAGCCTGGAGCTGTAAGTCAGCAAGTACTAACCTCTGTGTCCTTCGCAACAGGAAACAATCAGCTGCTCTATCCCTGGGGTGGCAGAGTGTCCCGGGTGCTCCCCATGATGCTGCGGGCTTCTTCCCACAAACCAAAGACATGCGGTTTAGGTGAAGTGACATTGCTAAATTGGCCCAAATGAACGTGTGTGTGTATTTGCTTGTCATGTGATGGATTGTCACGCTGTCCAGGGGTTGTTCCCGCCTATGTCCATTTTCTTTCTAGGTTAGGCTCCTGAAACTCACTGCCCTGGATAAGTGTGCTTAGAGGATGGATGGATGGATGGATGGATTGATGGATGGATAAATCCACAAACATTATAATCTGCTTTCCCAAAGCAGTTTTTCACTTGCACATTGTCAATCCTTTAAACAGATACAATATTTCTAATTATCTAATCTGGAAACCCTAGGAAGGATGGATGGACATACATCAGAATGTGACTGATGTGTCATTGAAATGCAGTGAAATTAGATTTTCAATTAACTTTATCGTCCTACAGCCTGGAGTCACTAAAATACCAAAATCAAAAAAGTCCATGTAGGACATAAGGATGGTTGAAAACTTTCTGTAACTTCTGTAAGCAATTTCAATCCCAAGTTCATGTTTTATAAAGCCCAGCTTATGCACGCTCCCGAGTGTGACCAGGTTCTATACCTGAGGTATAGAATATTTTTCCTGACTTGTGCCTGATGACTGCTGGGATAGGTTTCTGCCTATGGCAAACCCTGCCATTATTAAGAGGGTTTGAAAATGGATGGACGTTCTTCCCCTTATTGAAAGTGATATTGAAAATAGTTTCTAGCACTCGTTATGTGCAGGGAGTAAGAAGAAAAAGTTTCATGCCTTTCCCATGCTCAAGCATTATAGGAGTACGCTGTGTACTTTGCGTATTTCTGAATCGTTTCAACATTCCTTTCCAAAGATCGTTCCTAAATTCATATTCAGAAATTGTTGCTAATCTAACAACTGTACTCAATTGTGTTCACTTTCTCTCTCGACTGCGCTCTTTGAATGCGTAATATCCGTAACAAAATGTATGGGAAGACATTCCAATTAAGGTTGGCTGGCAAAAAAAACATCACAGTAATAAAGGCGTTTAATACGCTGGCTTTCTGTGAAGAGCAGACAGCAGAAGCCGTTAAAAGATGAAGAGACGGAAACAAAAGTACCGTTCAAATTGCGCGCCGAGCTTTTAAAATGAACTATCGAAAGGAGACTTCTGGGCAGAGCCTAAAAGAGAACCCGGCCCCCATACGTTTCACCCAATCAGAAGGCGAGAAGATCTTAATATAAAGCGCTTCGTGCAAGCGTTTCTCTGTTCATTTTCTATTTCTACGGAGTGTGTAGTTTTTTGTTAAAGTTGTCGAAATGGCAAGAACGAAGCAGACTGCCCGTAAATCTACTGGAGGTAAAGCTCCTCGAAAACAGCTCGCCACTAAAGCAGCTCGTAAGAGCGCTCCTGCCACCGGTGGCGTGAAGAAGCCTCACCGTTACAGGCCCGGCACGGTAGCGCTGAGAGAGATTCGTCGCTACCAGAAATCCACTGAATTGCTTATCCGCAAGCTGCCTTTCCAGAGATTGGTTAGAGAAATCGCTCAGGATTTCAAGACTGATCTCCGTTTCCAGAGCTCCGCCGTCATGGCTCTACAGGAGGCCAGTGAGGCATACTTAGTCGGTCTGTTCGAAGACACCAACTTGTGTGCCATCCACGCCAAGAGAGTGACCATAATGCCGAAGGACATCCAGCTGGCTCGCCGCATTCGCGGAGAACGCGCTTAAGAACATCAAATTACGGAAGTCCACAAACAAAGGCTCTTTTCAGAGCCACCACAAGCTCTTTACCAAGAGATAAAGTCCTTTTAATATACCTTAGGAAAGTCCTTTTAATATACAGTACCTTCGGGTAAACCTGCCATTCTCACATTGAATATTAGATGTGTATAAATACTCCTCGTAAATAAAAATACGCCCCTCTTTGTGTTCAGGGAACCGCTCCATCCGCCCTCTTTTCCTTATGCACAGTCGCGGTGCGTTCCTTAGAACTGTATGCAACTATTTGAAACGCTGGAACTTGCCGTCTCCACGCCAGTGCAAGTGAATATAACCAACCCCCCCGTCGACGGCGCGCAGGGAAAGCACAAGCGGTATCAGACCTTAAAACGCATTACACATAGATCTGCCCTTATCGAAAGTGTGGGGGCTCTTAAAAGAGCCATTCGTGTGCAGCTATCGGACGCTACAAACGGATCACTTCTTTTTCGGTGCTGCCTTCTTTACAGTCTTCGCTTTGGCCACCTTTGGCTTTGCTGCTTTAGCCTTCTTCTTGCTCTTAACAGCCTTTTTGGGCTTTGCAGCCGGCTTCGCCTTCTTAGGGCTCTTGGTGGCTTTCTTTGCTGCTGCAGGCTTCTTAGCAGTTTTCTTGGCTGCCGGTTTCTTCACTTTCTTGGCGGCAGCAGGCTTCTTCGCCGCTGGCTTCTTTTTCGGTGTCGCCCTTTCCTTGGCGGACTTCACCTTGGGTTCTGACTGTTTCTTATTGATTTTAAAGGATCCGGAAGCCCCGGTGCCTTTAGTCTGCACGAGAGAGCCTTTGCTCACAAGGCTTTTTACGGACAGTTTGACGCGGGCATTATTCTTCTCCACATCGTAGCCACCGGCGACAAGAGCCTTCTTGAGCCCAGCCAACGAGAGCCCGTGGCGCTCTTTTGAAGCCGACACAGCCTTGACGATCAAATCAGAGACGCTAGGGCCGGTCTTTTTAGCCTTCGCGCTCGCTTTTTTCTTTGGCGATTTAGTCAGAGCGGGTGCTGCTGGAGCGGTTTCTGCCATTTCGAACAAACACACTTGGATTTCTCTGTAAAAGTCTCCAGTGAGACGCCACTCATATTAGACTGGTGAGAACCGTGCAGACTCAAGCAGCGCGTTGCACGTAACAAGAAACCTGACGAGTGTGCTTTCTGTTTTCACAAAATCCCTCTAATTTAGGAGGAAAAAATCGGATAGATCAACCCCGAGACCACGAGACATCGATGGAAACGTGTTGTTAGCAGATCTGGTGCTATCATTAAAAAAAAAAAGTACCGCTAAACGGTCAGAAGGAGAAAAGGCACCGCGTAAAGGACGAGCTGTCACTATTTACGAGACAAACAATGATTTCGTTTCGAATACTCGGTGACTGCATGTTCTTTCAAACTGGAAGCGCGCTCGAATAATAAAAGAGAGATGTAATGTTGATGTCGAGAACTGTTTATGTAATTTATCCAAAAATCCACTTAAAATCCGAGGTCTCTACAAGATCAAATTAACACACCAACAAGAAAAGTTTACCTAATTTTTGTCAGGCTTATTTCAGACACTTGTAAAGAAAATAACTTCCTTTCAAAACTCCTGGGCATAAAACTGTATTACGCTTCTTATAATAAAATAGCCCATAGAAAATTTTATCTTTAGATGGATCCAGTCAGCTTAGATAACCATAATTTAGCTTTGATTACTGAACATGACAATTGCATTTTTAAAATGAAAGACATCTCCAAATTTCAGATTTCAAGTCCTGCTTCCATGTTCAGCTTTTCCATTGGATACATAGATAGATAGATAGATAGATCCCTGTTTGGTCCATCTGTTTTAACTTAAGAAAATAAAAGGATTGAAGACAGTCACACAATCCAATTACCCTGGAGATCAACTATAATCTAAACTTCAGTTTCCTGACCACCTTTAGTGCAACTTGACGGTTATGGAGAAACTAAGACAGAGGCTGCGTCCTGGAGTGTCAAGCATAAGGTGAAAATAGAAACTTTGGCAGAAGATACTCAATTGTAAGCTACACTCAGATTGACATGCTGGGCCCACCTGAAAACTAGGACCACATAATGAATAAAACATGAAGGACTTGTGTGACCTCTGTACTGACTGTGTTTGGACCAACATTTGAACCATGTACCGTAGAAGTATATATCACTGTACTGCTCCACAGTCTCGCAGTTCGGCATGGGATTATTGCATGAATAGGATTAAAGTAGCAGGTTTTTCTTTGTAATACTTAACATTGTGTTGCTCCACTGAAATACAGTTAAAGGGAAAAAAGAAAACAATGTGAAAGTAACATTTGTTTCAGTTGTACACATGGAACATTTTGCCTGTGTGTAAGACAATGATCTACACCTCCAAACCTGTATTTCTCTACAGATGGTCCTAGAAAATGGATTATCTGTCTGACAGAAAACAGTTTGTGACAACGAGAAACAGTGTCTCTGATGTGGATGAAAGCATCAGTGGAGCCGCACAAGGAACAGTCCTGTGTCCTTATCTCTTCCCGGTGAACACCTCGGACTATACAATCAATCAATCAATCAACATTTATTTATATAGCACATATTCATACACATTATATACATATAATACCAGGGGCCTCATGCATAACGCTGTGCGTAGAATTCGCACTATAACATGACGTAAACACAAAAGCCAAAATGTGCTTACGCACAGAAAAATCCAGATGCAGGAATCTGTGCGTTCGCCAACTTCCACATTCTTCTGCTACATAAATCCCACTCAGCGTGGAAATTAACGCATGTGCACGCGCCTACTGCCCCACCCCAACTCCTCCCAGAATAATGCCTCTTTGAATATGCAAGTCAACATTAAATAGCCCCTTACCTTCAGCGCTTCAGAAAGACAATGGCGAAAGCACGGGAAAAACCAAAAAAAAAAAACTTCAACGAATGTGAAATGGAGGTCCTCCTAGCTGAAATAGAGGCCAGGATAAATGTTTTATTTGGTAACTTAGGAAGTGGCATTAGCAACAAAAGGAAACTGATGGAGTGGCATAGCGTGGCGAACGCAGTCAAGAGTGCTGGAGCAGAAAATCGTACTCTGACCGAATTTAAAAGAGAAGTGGTCTGCATGTTAGCTCCACTGGAGGAGGTGCTGAACTCCCGGAGCTCACGCTGATTGAGCATTGAGTTGCTACAAGTATTGGTGACACACTCATTGCCGGCATTTTACCAGCGGGGGAGGGAGATTCTGAGATCACCGCAGGTGCCGGTGAGTTTTTATTTCTTTTTTGATTACCATGATCCATACTCGTGTAAATAATTTGCATGAGTAATAAGACAAACAATCAGGTATTAATTACTTTTTGTTTACTTCTAGACAATAGTTCAATAGCTGAACCCAATGCTGAGTACATGGTTCCGGGCAATGATGGTGCTGCTTCTGTGCCGACCACATCTTCGGGCGCTGGCTGCTCACACACCCCTGCCTCGGAAAATGGTGGGCGATCATCTGGCCGTGTGCTGACTGATGCAGTTCTAGAACCTCAAAATGCATTGCTGGATGCGGTGAGAGATGTGGCCAATGCACAACGGGATGTAGCCAATGAACTATGAAATATCAGGGCAGTATTGTGTGACATTAACCAAAAATTAAATGAATTTGTGAAAAAATAAACGATGCATCTGTTTACCTATTTTTACATTCATTTGACATTGTAATGCTGTCCGATGTGCCTGAGCATTTGGTGGTCCAGGTTCAGGCTCATCATACCGCATAACTTTAGGTACCGGCAAGTTACAAATGAGTGCCATATTATGTAGAATGCTACATGCTTGCACGATGTAACACACTTTCTGTGGACTATAGAGCAGCATTCCACCAGTCTTATCCAGGCAGTGCCAACGGCCCTTAAGTTGCCCGTTAGTACGTTCTACCACTGCCCGAGCCCAAGAGTGGAGGTCAGTATAACGTTGCTCTTGTTCAGTCAGTGGGTTGGCGAGAGGGGTGAGGAGCCACGTCTTCAGTGGGTACCCACAGTCACCTGAAAAATCATGTTATATGGATACATCATACAGATAACGGACAACTGTAACCAAAAAGGTAATAAATGTCTTGTCTTACCGAGAAGCCAGCCATCACTCACAGCACCATTTTCAAGTTTGTTCCCCACACTACTATGTCTCAGGATGAATGAATCATGAGTTGAGCCAGGCCATCTCGCCACAAAATTAGTGAGGCGCATTTTCGCATCACTGTTGATTTGCACATGAAAAGAGTGAAAATACTTTCTATTTACATAAACAAATTAATTCTGTGAAGGTGCCATTATAGCAATGTGTGTGCAGTCGACCGCTCCGATTACATTGGGAAAACCGGACATTGCTGCAAATTGCGCTTTGATGTTTGCCTGTTCAACGGTAGTGTACGGAAATCTTATATATCTGCTTGACAAGCGGATAATACCATCCCATGCAGCTGGCATGGCACAACTCAGTGATGACTGAGAAATACCGGATCGGTCATCCTGTTCATGCTGAAAAGCTCCTGTGGCTAAAAACCCGAGAGTGGACAAAACTTGCAAAGGAGCACGTAGAGCACAATTCCTCAAAGTCTGCCTTTGTAAAGCCGGCGCCAGTTCAGCACACAGCTCCAAGAGGATCGCTCTTTGAAATCTAAACCGACTTAGAAGCCAGTCATCATCATGTACCAAGAAATCAGTATGATCTTAGAATACGCGTTGTCTTCTAATCCTTTGCTAAAGCAGCCATGCCAGTGGAATAGTTTGGCCATTCTGTGCACCATTATACAGTATTGTTAAAGAATGATTGCAATCAGGTGTCTTAAATTCATGAACGATATGCGGTTAATTTCAGTGTATTTGATACAGCCGCCACTGTGGATGTGGATCTAAGAATAGGTTAACAACACAGGAACAGTAGCACTGCTTTGACGCTGGGTGCCGCCAGTCTGCAAAACCGAACGGAGAACTTGTGTACGACAGGGTATGAGGTACCGTGGAAAAGTACGTGGCTTCACGCCAAGTGTAGATTTTATACATCACAATTTGAACGTGGAAACGTTCTTACGCAACATTTATACATGAGGCCCCAGGTCATATTTCTTGAGGCAAACAGAAATATTTTTGACTTGACATCAACAAAACCAAGGAACAGTTTATTGACGGTGGTTGCATCAAAGAGGCAAAACGACCAGAGCACTATTCAGGAAGTGTATGAGGGGGTGCTACATAGCTATAAAAACTTGGGGTTTCAGATTAATGACATAGTGGACTGGTCTCC
>NW_024377135.1:0-5913 GCF_016835505.1 Polypterus senegalus | reverse complement strand
TAAAAACAGAAAATTTATGCATCTGGATTTTTTGTGTATATGCCATGTTTTAGTGTGAATTGCGCATGGCGGTATGCATGAGGCCCCAGATCTCAATCCAATTAAGAATGTGTGGCTGTACTTTAAACAGGTTGTTCACTCACAATCTCGGAGCATCCTGACAGAACTTGGTAACTTGAGATGAATGCAGGAAAATGGTATTGTCCAGAAGTACAAAGCTGACAGAGACCTGTGCACACACACACTCAAGGCTGTAATGGTTGGCAAAAGTACATACTGGCTTGAAGTGGGTGAATACTGATGTGATCAGTTATTTTGGAGTTTATATTTGTAATTAATTTAGATCACTTTTAATTTAGATATAGATATACAATACAATACAATACAATTTATTTTTTGACTTTGCCCAAAATCACACAAGAAGTGCAAACAGGCTTTAACAGGCCCTGCCTCTTGACGGCCCCCTAGCCTTGACTCTCTAAGAAGACAAGAAAAAAATCCAAAAAAACCCTTGAAGAGAAAAAATGGAGAAAACCTTGGGAAAAGGCAGTTCAAAGAGAGACCCCTTTCCAGGTAGATTGGGCGTACAATGGGTGTCTAAAATAAGGGGGTCAATACAATACAATACACAGAACAGAACAAATCCTCAATACAGTATAAAAATAAAAATTTTAGAAGTACAGAGTAGAATTTAAGAGTAGATGATATCACATCTGCAGTGGGTTGGCAACCTGCCAAGGATTGGTTCCTGCCTTGTGCCCTGTGTTGGCTGGGATTGGCTCCAGCAGACCCCCATGACCCTGTGTTCAGATTCAGCAAGTTTGGAAATTGGATGGATGGATGATATCACATAATATGATTTGGATATCTATGCAAAAGGACAAAGGTCCGAGTCTTTAGAGTCCTGGTGCTTCCTGTGTTACTATATGGTTACAAGACATGGACGCTATCCAATGACCTGAGACGAACACTGGACTCCTCTACTACTGTGTCTTTTCAGAGAATCCTTGGGTACTGCTGGTTTGACTTTGTGTCAATTGAACGGTGGCTCATGAAGTCCCAAATGAGGCAGATAACCTGAATTGTGAGGGAGCGTCAGTTACGTCACTACGGCCATGTTGCACGATTCCCTGAGTGTGATCTAGCTTGTAGGATCCTCATTGTTGGGGACCTGAGTGGCTGGACCAGTCCAAGGGGTTGCCCATGTAACACCTGGCTGCGGCAGATTGAAGGTCATTTCTAGAGGGTGGGACTGGACTGCCTGTCTGCCTGGGGTGTTGCCAACCAGGATCCCATGTTGTTATATTGTGTGGTGGGTGCGGAAAAATGCTGTACCAGTGCATGCTCCCCAATCTGACTTGACCTGACAAGAGTCTTTTTCTGTTGATCACTTAAAAAAAAAAGTCAAATTAAATTAATTGTATTTGAATGTTGTATCATAATAAAATGTGAAAACTTCCAAATAGGTACATACTTTTGATAGACATTGTACATGTATAAAGTAAAATAATAAAGAAAGTATATTTTAAATCACATCTAAAGCCCTTTTATTGTTTTACACATACATTTTTTTCTTTAGTCTGTGGGTACTTAAAAAATGCAAGCCTTAATTATATTTATTATGTCAGTTTAATGTTAGACAACAGAGATTATTTGCTTTTTTTTTCTTTTGAGTGCTAGGCAAGCCACCTCAGTAATATCACATTGAGTTGTTTAATAAGTCTAAATGCTTTCTGACAAGCCTAAATTATTCTAATTTTCCACTTAATTTTTATCTTGAAAAACACACATACACACAAGGCATTAGCAGAGATTATGGGTTTTACTTCTATAAACACATCAAATTCAAAATTATTCAGTCATTTTAAGAAGTGTCGAAATTATGTGTACAATTTTATTCATTTAAAACCTTTCTCATCATCTGATAAGAATCTATACAAAGAAAAACACTTATCACATATCCTTGTCTCTTTCTTTTGTTGGGTTTGCTAGTGGCAAGTCCCAGGAGATAAATACGCAGTAAAGATGATTTATTAACATATTTCTCTATATGTTCATATGAATTCATTTTGTTTTACTGTGAAATGAGAATTCTCTCATTTGTTATTTTAGGTAATGCATAGCTAATTGGTTCCAGATGTCAGAGTGTTAATCAAAACTAACATTATATGTGAGCAATTTCCCAATTGCATCATAATGGTTCACAGTTCACTAGCAACACATTTATATGCAGGACATTCATTTGCCTGTACATAATTCATAATGGATCTATTTTCTCACTTTTGATTTCAATTTGTGCAATTAACTATTCTTTTACATTTGTTACATTAGAAGCTGGTCTCTCCACATGCTACATTTTCATATTGGTATTGTCAATATATTGTCGTTACTGAGCCATTTCATGGGATTTCTGTAGCTGGTAATAGTTAGTGTGTTACTAGATATGATGAACAAGTAAACCATTTGTACTATATATATTTGTTTGTTTTAGAAGGTGTCTACTGTACATGATAGAAAAAAGTTTGTATGACTTTGTGAAGGTGATGGTCTTAAATTTGTCTGGGCATGACTGGTTCTGGTGGCAGATGTTGGTGATATGAGACATCTAATTAATTGCTTTTGTTTAATTCTAGGCATGCAACATCATCTAGTCTTGAGAAAGGACTGATACAATTTGCTGATTTTTCTTGAGTCACAGCATCCAACTTGACACAATCCTGACATCAGTGGCCACAAGACAGGAATTGATCTCCACTTATTTTCAAAACCCAACCAGCTTTCAAGACTGTAGTGGACCATTACCTTTTCCAACAGCAGTGGGGCTACCCAGGGTACATTTCCTGGCTGTGTTGCCAATTTATCACAACAACAACATTTATTTATATAGCACATTTACATACAAACAATGTAGCTCAAAGTACTTTACATTATGAAGAAAGAGAAAAAAGACAGAATAAATAATTAAAATTAGGGAGCACTAATTAACATAGAATAAAAGTAAGGTCCGATGGCCAGGGAGGACAGAAAAAGCAAAAAAAACTCCAGATGGCTGGAGAAAAAATAAAATCTGCAGGGGTTCCAGGCCACGAGACCGCCCAGTCCCCTCTAGGCATTCTACCTAACATAAATGACCTCAATCAGTCCTTATGGTATTCAGGATTCTCATGGAAAAATTTGATGATGATAGTCATGTGGACATCTGGCCTTTAATCCATCAATGTAAGGATATTACAGTGCTTTGATTAGGTGGTGGTGGAACAGAAGGACAGAAAGAGAGTTAGTAGGGGTTAGTACGGATTTTGGAGCCACCATGAATAATCCTGATAATTAATTAATTGAATATACAGAGCATCAGTATTAAGCTAAAATGAAGCTATGAGAAAGCCATGTTAAAGTAATGTGTTTTCAGCAGTGTTTTAAAGTGCTCCACTGTATTAGTCTGACAAACTCCTATTGGCAAGCTATTCCAGATTTTAGGTGCATAACAGCAGAAGGTCACCTCACCACTTTAAGTTTAGCTCTTGGAATTCTAAGTAGACACTCATTTGAAGATCTAAGGTTACGATTTGGAGTGTAAGGTGTAAGACTTTCCAAAATTTAAGATGGAGTGAGATTATTTAAGGCTTTGTAAACCATAAGCAGTATTTTAAAGTCAATTCTAAATGACACAGGCAACCAGTGTAGTGACATCAAAACTGGGGTGATGTGCTCGGATTTTCGTTTCCGAGTTAAGATTCTAGCAGCTGCATTCTGCACTAGTTGCAATCGATTGATGTCTTTTTTGGGTAGTCCTGAGAGGAATGCGTTACAGTAATCTAGCCGACTGAAAACAAAAGCGTGAACTAATTTTTTAGCATTTTGCAATGTTATAAAAGGTCTAACTTTTGCTCTATTTCTTAAGTGAAAAATGCTGTCCTATTAATCTGATTAAAATGTGATTTAAAATTCTTTACTTTCGTTCTGACTTTTAATCCTAATGCATCAAGTTTATTTCTAATAACCTCATTATATCCATTATTGCCAATCACTAAAATTTCTGCTTTCTTTTTATTTAGTTTGAGAAAATTACTACTCATCCATTTGGAAATACAAGTGAGACATTGTGTTAGTGAATCAAGAGAGTCGGGGTCGTCAGGTGCTATTGATATACAGCTGTGTGTCATCAGCATAACTATGGTAGCTCACATTATGCCCCGAGATAATCTGACCTAACGGAAGCATGTAAATCAAAAAGAGCAGCGGACCCAGGATAGGAGCATTGTGGAACACCATATAGAATATCATGTGTCTTTGAAGTATAATTACCACAACTAACAAAGAATTTTCTAACTGCCAGGTAGGATTCAAACCAATTTAAGACACTGCCAGAGAGGCCCACACATTGACTAAGGTGATTTCTAAGAATATCGTGATCAATGGTATGAAATGCGGCACTCAGATCTAAGAGGATGAGAACAGATAAACGGCCTCTGTCTGCATTTACCTGCAAATTATTTACTACTTTAACAAGTGCAGTTTCTGTACTGTGATTTCCTCTGAAACCCAACTGAAACTTATCAAGAATAGCATGTTTACTGAGGTGATGACTGCCTTCTCTAGAATTTTACTTAAGAAAGGCAGGTTAGAAATAGGTCTAAAATTTTCAAAAGCAGAGGAGTGAAGATTATTTTTCTTGAGCAGGGGTTTAACTACAGCAGTCTTAAGACAGTTTGGAAGGAACCCCATATCTAATGACGAGTTTACTATATCAAGAATACTATCAATTAGCATGCCTGATACTTCTTTGAAAAAATGTGTTGGTATTGGGTCAAGGATGCAGGTGGAGGGTCTCAGTTGAGAAATTATTTTATATAAATCAGGTAAATCTATCCTGATGAAAGAATTTAATTTGTTTATAATAGAGTACTTGGGTTTAAGAGGATCACTATTCTATTTTATTTCTAATATCATTAATTTTTTGATCAAAGAATACAGCAAAAGCCTCACAGCTTTCACTGGAAGTATTTTGGAGGCATTACTTTAAGTGACCTGGGTTTAGCAGACGATCAATTGTAGAGAACAAGACTCTGGGATTAGTAGCATTGTTATTTATAATTCTAGAGAAATAACACTGCCTCTCAAGACGGACTATGTTGTCTTTTGAGTGCCTGGCTCTTAAACTAATAATGGAATCAGGTCCTGTCTCACTCATTGTTGTTTATCGTCACCCAAAATACAATGCATCCTTCTTATCTGAACTGATTGAACTTTTAACCCACCTAAGCTCTTATTCTCAGAGAATTATCCTTCTTGGTGATTTCAACATCCATATTGACACTACTACATCTAAACTGAGAAATTAATTCCTATCTTTACTGGACTGTTTTGACTTGGCACAACATGTTGATTTTCCCACCCACTCTGGTGGTCATATATTGGATCTGATCTGCACTTCTGGACTGTTGCCAACATCTACAGCACTGATTTGGGACTCTCTGACCATAAAGCAGTATTTGTCACTGTCTCACTGCCTTTCCCTCCTCTTACCTGTAAATGACAAATTTCTTACAGAAACCTTAAAAATATCTGTCCCTCTATCCTTTCTGGATCCATTTCTGATCTTTTACTGTCTGCACCTATTCCGTCAACACTAGATAGTCTTGTTGACCACTATAACTCCATTCAGCATTAAATAAAACAGCTCCTTTAAAACATAAGGAGGTTTCCTTTAAACGTTTAGCTCCTTGGTATAATTCAGAATTGCGATCTATCAAAGCAGCTGGCCGATGCCTTGAGAGAATGTCACGTAAGACTGGCCTCACCGTGCACATCCAGGCTTTCTCGACCACCAAAGAGTTTACAGAGAAGCACTAACTGCTGCTATGAACACCCACTATGCGAATTGAAAGTGAGACGCTCTGTAGTTAATAAACT
>NW_024377134.1:0-14935 GCF_016835505.1 Polypterus senegalus | reverse complement strand
AGGAGGATGAGGCCGTATGGGATCCGGTCTGGCTACTTCAGCTGCTGCAAGACGGGTCTTTGTCTCCGCCAATTCCTGTTTCGTGGCGGTCAGCTCCACCAGCAGATTTTGAGGCTGGGTCACCAAGTTGGTCAATACTGTATTTAGGTCCTGTCCTTCTGACATTTTTCGGACACTTGTATCCTGCTGACCACGCCACTGTAATAATGAGACAAGGACAACAACAACAACAACATTTATTTATATAGCACATTTTCATACAAAAAATGTAGCTCAAAGTGCTTTACATAATGAAGAATAGAAAAATAAAAGACAGAGTAAGAAAATAAAATAAATCAACATTAATTAACATAGAATAAGAGTAAGGTCCGATGGCCAGGGTGGACAGAAAAGGACATGTCAAGGTTTGGGGTTTCGGCCCTGTATACTGTAAAGAACAAAAAACACAGGTTTAGAATTATGTACAGGCGCTATGCTCTGACAGCAGGTCATTGCATCACACAGTCTCAGTTGTAGGGGAACTTAAATAAGGAGGGACCGGAAATTGAACGGCATGCTGGAAGGGAACCGAAGTGGTGTGTGGGAGGAATGATGTCATCGCAGTGGAACCAGGAAGGGATGGAATGCGGAAGTGGCTATGTTTTGCTTTCCAGGCGTCCGGGACTTTATGGCGGCGCTTGAATCTGTCTTTCTGCGGAAACAAAAGAAAGAAAGGTTAGTGCCTCGCTTTGATCCCTGGCCCGATGTGATACGCAGCTCGCCGGGTCTTTCCATCGCTCCATATGCACGCGTGCGTGACAGTCTGTAAATGACAGTCCAATGATAAGGTCAATGGGCCAGTGGGACAGAAAAACAAAAACAAAACAAAATCTGTAAGGGATCCAGGTCAGACGACCACCGAGTGTCCACTGGGCATTCTGCCTGACATATATGTTGGAAGTTGTTCTTTATTGGTTCTTTTTAGTCTTCATCTTAGATGATTTGATGCAGCAGGTCTTGTGATGAGTTTCATTCAGACATCACAGGCATCTGCACAGAACCTTGATCAGGTGGTGGTGTAGAAAAGAGAATAGAAATATAAAGATTACTGAGTGCAAATTCACTAAAGAGAATGACAGTTCTGTGCATAGCTAGGGTATCAGGAGTAGAACTACACTAAAGCTATCAAGTCAAGTTGGGGAAACATGCACTGGTACAGTGTGCTGCTGTACCCACTACATACTGAATTAAATCAGGATCCCGGTTTGCAACTCCCCAGGCAGACATTCGGTCCAGTCCCACCCTCCGGAAATGACCCTCTAACTGCCGCAGCCAGGTGTTACGTGGGTGACCCCTTGGCCTTGTCCAGTCACTCGGGTCCCCAACAATGAGGATCTTATGAGCTGGATCACCCTCTGGGAATCACACCACATGGCCGTAGTGCCACAACTGATGCTCGTTCACAATGCAGGTAATATGCCTCATTTGGGACTCCATGAGCAACCACTCATTCAACACAATGTCAAACTAACGTTACCCAAGGATTTTCCGGAGAGACACAGTACCAAAGGAGCCCAGTCTTCATCTCAGGTCACTGGATATCGTCCATGTCTTGCAACCATATAGCAAGACAGGAAGCATCAGGACTCTAAAGACTTGGTCCTTCATCTTTTGCATAGATATCTTGAGCGTCACACACCCCTTTCCAGTGACCACATGTTATAAATACATTTTTCTTTAATATTTAAGGTGAATGTCACTGTCTCTGGAAAACACTATTAAAGGATCCATTCACATGTGCATGCTAAGTTTGGCACACAGGGTCGCAGCATTTAGAATTGCTAGCCAAGCATAGGACGAGATAGCCAAAGACAACTGGAGGATTGTATAGTCAGCCTAAAAGACAGAATAGTATACATCTGTCCTCTGTCAGCACAAAATCTTCTTTCCTTGTTGGGAGAATGAGAACTGCAAGTAGGCATTGCGCTATTCCTGTATTTTTGGAGGTGGAGTTCAGTCCTTTCCTGTCCTTGTTTGGAGACCAGAGAAAGAGCCTGCACATGGAGCAACCAGTATATAAGGATGGACCTACTGCCAATACACTTTGAAACTGACTGGCGGAAGATTATGTCATCCGTCCGGAAAACCCTTTCAGTGTGGTGACGAAAGATGGCAGACTTTATAGATCAAGACTCCCACCCTGATAAAGTCTGTCATAAGCTTCCCGTCTGTAACGCGCAGAAAATCGTCAGTAAAGAAAGCTAAAGTATATCTTGTTCTCATGTGAGTTTTGCACCACGTAATCACGATGGGAGGGATATCGCCTTTTCTGTCATATTTCTATCTTTTTCGGTTAATTAACATGCTGCAATTTCAAAAGAACAGATTTCGGAGAGCTAATGCCTCTTAAGGAAACAAAATTGGCGTAGTCGGCAAGATTGTGGCTAACTTAATAACTGTATAATATTTATAATGTAATATATATATATATGTATATATATAATATATATATATATATATATATATATATATATATATATATGCTTCTGATAATGATGGCAATGAAAGGCTCGGTCAAAATTTTTAATATATTTGGGTGGTCGCAGACTGTCATGAACTCCCGTGACCGAGTTATACTGCCTTAAAATGCCTGGCCCTAATTGGAATAGGGATATTAATTAATCCCATCAAAATACAAGCATCGGTCTTAAAAGGCACAGTGCAGTGGGCTTGAAGAACACCGACACCTGTCGGCGACTCGTAGGATCTGCTAAACTACAGTATGCAAGTGGACTTTTAAGTTCAAAGCGTAATTATAAATGTGGGAGTAAACAACTAAACTAAACCGGACAAAAATAAATTGTAAAACAACAGTTTTAAACTTATAGCACGAGACTGGTTGTCCAGTATAAAATGAAACGGCACCCGTGGACAACACAGATTAATGAACTGCCGCACGAAGTCCACAACCTGCCTGAAAAGTAAATGTTGTGTTGGGGAACACTGTTATTTAAATAAATTACATTGCTTGCCATTAGAAAAACAATATTTTGTAAAAGCTAAAGAACTGCGCGTTATTTTTAGAGTTAAGGGAGGCAGACGGACATGCAGGCAATGCACTCACCTTGCCGCTTGATTGAATAATCCAGCGGGCTGAACAACTTAAAGATGAAAATAAAGCCAACAGCGATAGAATCCATAAAGGCTCGATCACTCGCTAAAATAACTTGTAGAAATCTTTAATGGCATTATAGCAGACTGATGTAACATAAAATACATAGTTTGTCCATATGTTAAACACAGTCGCTGAGTGGTGCAACTGTTCAAATCATTCTGCCTCAAAGATCAAAGGTTAAAGGTTTTGGCAACCTCCAATATATGTGTACTATTAATTATTTGCCATGTGTTTAAACACACAGAAATTATTGAAATCGCCTTTTAAATATAGCTTAAAGTACGAACCTATGTTATAAGCTAATGTTTAAAAACTGTAAAACGGTGTACACATATAGCACTAAAATGCAAAAGAGCTCTAACTAAAAATTGGAAAAGAATAAATATATTTGGGTTTAAAACTTGCAATGAGAAACATGCCTTTGTACCTTCTGGTAAGTACTGGCCAAACTTTGTTTTAAGAAGGAATTAATTGGATAAGTGTGAAGTTAAAAATGAGGCAGTTTCTCACATGACAAAGAAAGATAATTATCGATTTGTGTAATTGGGTTAAAGCAAATAGAAAGTCTCCACTTTTGTTTAAAGCTTGTAACGTGCAAAACATTTTTCCTTTTGAACCCTGATCAAGTTTAAACGAAAATGCTCTTTCAATAATACTAAATGAGAAGGGAGACAAGTTTGTTGCGAGAATGTGCATGAATGGAGGTTGTGTATTTTGGGAACTATAACGGCAGAGAGTATGGTGGCGCAGTGGTTAGCACACTTGCCCGGTGATACTAGATAAAGGTTCAAGCATGTATGTTTACCTTGTTAAGTCAGGATATTCTTTGTGACCGCGTGACTTTTTCTGGGAATACTTCCTTGTTGTGGAATTGTGCTGCGTAATTTTCCATTGAGTGGGTTTTCCTCGCTGTCGCTGAATCCGGGGGTTCGCCATGGACTTTCCATGGTCTGTAGAATAGCGCGTATGAAACTGAGGTAAGAAGTACTCCTAATAATTACAGTAGAATCAGCTTGTGGCCTGAGAAGTAGTTTGATTGTAATAATATGCATGAAGGAAAAGACACGTTTATGTGTTGCACGGTGAAACCTTATAGATAAACAAAAAGCACACCCTCGAGTGAGTTTATAGCACGTGAAAGAGAACTTTCTTCTGTGAATGAAGTGTTATTATAAAAGAGAACGTATGTGAATATGTGTAAATATTTGAAAGAATGAAGCAATTGCCAAATACTGTATGTGGAAATGACTGAAACGAGTGAAGGATGATTGTTTGTGAACAGTTGCTTTAGTTTAAAGAACTTCTGTTTAGCCAAGTAATTTTACTTGGGCATGAAGTGGGCTTTAGTACGGAAACTTATTCCGCCACTAAAAATATATATATTGCGTTTTTCACAAAAAAGCGTTATTTCAATAATAATTTTGCTATATCGCAAACGTATTGCATTATTTTGCAATTCGATTGCGTTATTTCATAAAGAAGCCATTGCAGGAGGCTTGCAGTAGTGTCTGCACATTGCCAGCTAGCAGCAACTCATGTACTCACACATCCGTCTTCTGAGGACAAAACTTAGGTTCACAACGCAGGCATCTTCAAGGCAGAGGTCATTTAGAACTCGAAACAAAAATGAAACCTAAATCATATATATTCAATGATAATATAGGTTGATAGAGATACAATATAAGTATATCCAGAAGTTCCGTTTAATGATGACATACAGCTCGGTTAAAACAACGGTTCGAGTGAAAGGTGTCTAATTCACATCCTACTAGTAGTAAAGATAGAGCATTTGAATTGTTTTAGTAAAGATAATGTTTAAATGGATCAGCAACGTGCTCATCTTTAACTATCGCCTGACCGTAATGTGTGTGGAGATTTGCGATTTGATTCAAAGAATTCCGACAATGCATCAAACATTATTATAAGTGACTGGGTCTTCAAAATGGACATGCATACTATATTTAGTATACCAGAGTGCACTGCCAAGCGCAAGCACACCTACTAATTAGAGATGACGGTGGTGGGGTGGATGTTCCAAGGGCCATAGCCCGACTAGGTAAAACGTAACTCATTAAACTTGACGAGGGTTTATTTGGCAAAAAAAACGTGATTGGGCCCTGCGGTGGGCTGGTGCCCTGCCCGGGGTTTGTTTCCTGCCTTGCGCCCTGTGTTGGCTGGGATTGGCTCCAGCAGACCCCCGTGACCCTGTAGTTAGGATATAGCGGGTTGGATAATGGATGGATGGATGGATGGATGGATGGATGGATAACACGTGATTGGATTGCTACTGCAGTCTTACTTTTAGCTAACATTAGTACTGCCTAAACGAAGTCGAAAAGAAGCTCACAGCAAACAAACTTAAAGTAAAGATCGCTCTCCCTTATTTGCTTTTTAATACCCACGTGTTTTAATATACTGTAATGTAACGGTTTATTTCATTTCTACATTCCTTTACATTTGAAGTGATTATGTTCAAGTTGGAAGATTTGGGTTCAGTTGCAAGTAAACAAGTATAGACAACGATTGAAATTTCAGAAGCTGCTATTCAGTGTATTTTCATTACATATAAATATTGTATTTATTGATTAACCATTTTCTTACAGTTTTGCAGTCACAAAGTGTCTGATTTTGGAATTTACCCATAACATTCAACACAAAAATCCTGTGTAAATCATATCCAATGAACCTTTTAATTGTATTTTTAATAAATAAAAAAGAAAGGTGTGAAATGTTTTTGTCTGTCTTTCTCGTTATGAAACGTTTACATGTACTCTTTATATTTAATTATGCACTGTTTCTGTTTCAGAAAACAGATGCATTACAAGCGTGAGAACATCTTAAAATAATAAGCAGTCATGTCGAATTCTAAAAGCCAAACCTGACGGAGAAAAATGGAATAATAATAAAATTCTGTCAGAAGTTAAAAATGGTTAAATAAATGAACCATCAATATTAATTATTTTAATATTCCACATACTTCTACATACATTCAAAGCACCTCATAATTATGTCATTCATCAGTTACTGTCCACCCTTGTCTCCATCTTTATGTACCATATTTGTGTCTGTTTCATCAATATCATTGTCAACCAGACAGCCTGTTAAATTTGCAGTTTTCAAACATGTTTTGTAAATGTGTGTTTTGATTTTTATAATTTTGAAATACAATACTTACACATAAAATGGGCTCCTGGTAATGACAAACCCTAAAACTGATACCAACTAAAATAATAATGCTTTAAATAAAATATTATCCAAGGATTAAAAAATTACTGATTTGATACAAAGAGTTAATCATTTATAATTTTATTTCTAGCATTTTCAGTCTAGTTAAGAATGGCCTTACAAGACATAATGTATGACCAGTTTTTGACTTTTTGAAGAGCAGAAATCTACAGGAAATCATTCCAAAGTTACAAAAATAAAAGGTATTGGAAATTAATTCATTTCATTGTCGGCATATGCTAACATGGGGAATTTGCTAAACTACTGAATTTAATAGTGTACAGTAACAACAAAACAGTGCAGTGTATTTTATTCACCCTTTGCTCTCCAAAAGGGTGTTGTGTGATGGCAACAAGGTGACTTGGATTCGGTGCTTTCTGTGTGTACCTTGCATGTTCTCCCGTGAGTATGTGAGTTTCTTCCCACAGTCAAAAGACATACAGGTTAGATGTACTGGTTTGTTCAACTAGCCCCAGTGCCTGTGGTATAGGCTTCAGCTTTTCACAGCCATGCCCTGTCTAAATGGGTTTGGGAAACAGACAGACTCTCAGAATCTTTTGAGGGCAAAATCCCGGAGAGGGTAATCATCACATTACAGAAGATAGAGATTTAGGGTATAGTACACATACTTTTGCACAATTTTCTTAAATTCAAAAAGGAACTTGGGCTTTTTAAAAGTATGTGGGGTCAAGAATCCCACAGGGAGTTATATTAAGCTTGCAGTTTTTTAAAAATTGTATCATTAATTTAAATTAAAATGTAGCTGTTACCTTAATTTCAGTTGATAATGACTGCAAAGTTGGTGGATTGCCAGATAGGTGAGGAAAAATAACATCAGAGGGACTAAAGTAGACAGTGTATACAAGAGATTAGAAATTATAATAAGGATGTTATGTTACTCAGTATCAATGAGCTGCTGAACAGAGTTGGTCAGAACGATTCAGCTTCCCTAGTTTGGCACACTTGTCAGGTTTCATCTGGAACTGTATGCAATTCTAGTCCCCATATTACAGCAAAGATGTAAAAAAAGTAATGAAACTGCAGACCAGGTTCAGGAGCTTAAAATACAGCTGTAAGTTACGATAGAACTTAAGACTAAAATAGATCATAAGAGGTGACATGAAAAAAATATTTTAAATGGTGGTTGATGGTTGATGATGATAGGTTGATTGTTAGATGAAACTTTTAAATCTGTCTTTCAAGGGGAGCACAAATTGAAGTTGATTAGAGGGACAGCAGAAACAAAGTAAAATAGCGATAACTGCTGATATAAGGAAAACAGGTGCCCTGAAAGTATTCTAGGTAAGCCTGGTGTATCATCATTGCTGACTGTAGAGTAGTCGGAGGATTGTCTTTTCTTTAGATACATTCTAGGGAAAAACTGGTAAGTCTGCTTACTTACAGTTTAAAGTAAACCCTTTCCACTCCATTTTAATGGTCATGGCCAGCAGTAGAGTTTTGCTGGATGAAAAGTGCTATAAATAAATGGACATCCTGAAGAATATACCAGACACTGTCATAATTTGTTTATTAATGTACTTCTTTTATTGCTGTTATATTTTAATACAGATTGATCAGAATGTTTTATTACTCATGGATGAGAAGGCTTTATCCACTTATTTTCTCCCATATGGTGTTCGTTTAGCAGTTTTAGACTTCTGCAAGAGGCAAACATTTCAGACGCATGAAATGTCTAGAAAAGAAAAGCTACTACAGAATTTACGCAAGAAACTCGATGTTTTGAAAAGACCTGAGCCTTGTTCAGATGAAGAGGATAAACGACCAACTAAACATATGGGTCGGTATGGAAATAGTAATGCTAAAAAGTCTGCGAAAAAATTGAAATTGGGTGGCTTCAGAAAGAAAATCAAACAAGTGATCTTAAACAAGTACGTACAAAAAGTGGTGGAGGAACAAGGAAATTATCAGTTTTAAAGAGTGCTACAAAAGAAGACATTCTAAATATGGCAAAAAATATTTTCTTTCCTAATGGTAAGTCATCACACGGATCAGCTGAGGAATTTGATTTTGATATTACCAACTTTGAGCGTAAGTCTCTAATGGATGAAGACACAGTTGGAGAATTATATGACCAAACAAAACTCCACTGCTGCGTTTTATATGGTTACTTGCAAGAAAGAAATCATAAATCGTGAAGCAGTTTGCAGATCTAAGACTCTATTAGAAGAGAAGGAAACTCCTAATATTCACAAATCACTGAGCAACTTTCCGGCATCCTCACCCGCAAAGTCTAGAGATCTTAATGAGGGATTAGTCTCAAATTCACAGAATGAAGCTATCTTTGTAGTGCCTGATGCCTTGATATCTGAATCTTGCAAAGCTGGTTGCTCACATACCCTACTAGATTTTCCTGCAGATGCTTCTAATTCTGCAAATCATTTTACATTTGATGTAAATAAACATCAAAAAATAAATAAAGAAGGTTTGGATTACAATTATATAAACTATGAAATTCCCAAATCACCTGAAGAGTGCCAAAAAGAAGATAAACAGTGTACTGAATATGAAATTTCTAATGATGCAGTATTTACCCCATTGAGTGATGACAGCAACATAATTGTCTTTGGACCTTCTTTTGATTCTGATGTCTTATCAGACACAATACCTCTTGAGTCTACAACATGTTTCATGGAGTTTGAACTTATTGTAAGACGTGGAAATGCTATGGAAGATATAGTACACACTTTTGAGAAAAATCCAGAAATTGATCATGGCTGCACTCTGAAGATTAAAAGACTTCTACCCTCAGGTGAAATGGAAGAAGCAAATGACTTTGGTGGAGTAATACGTGATGCATTAGCAGAGTTTTGGGAGGAATTTTACAATAAATGCACACTTGGTAAAACATTCAGAGTGCCATTTCTGAGGCATGATTTTACATTAAGTAAGTGGAGAGCCATAGCAAAAGTGATCTTGATGATAGCAGTGTAGTACTTTCCAGTGCAGCTTGCCCCAGCTTTCATGCAGCAGGTTTTTTTTGGAAGCATTGAGAAAAACAGTACACTTTTAGACAGCTTCATGAAATTTGTACCTCCTTTGGAATCCGAGGTTCTCCAAATGGCAATTTCTAATTTCACAGAAGTGGAATTACCTGAGCTCATTGAAGTTCTTCAGGAACACTCATGCAAAGGCTACCCAAAGCTGATAATATACAGCAGATAATAATGGAGATAGCACATAAGGAGTTGATTCAAGAACCAATGTTTGTTATTGATATCTGGACAGAAGTTCTGAAAAATAGCATGTTTAAAATTTATGAAGAGGCAGTACCTGACAGCAAGAAAGTTCGAAAGATGGTCCATTTTCCAAATGAAATGAACCAAAATCAAAAAACTGTTTCAAACTATTTGGTAAAATTCATCAAGGAACTAGATGATTCAGAGTTGGCCACATTTCTTCGATTCTGTACAGGCTCAGATATAATTTGCACAGAAAATATTGATGTAACTTTTGTGAACCTTGAAGGTTTGGCACCCGGCCAGTGTCTCATACTTGTGGTGGTGTTTTGGAATTGCCAGATAACTATGAAAGTTATCCTGAATTTCGCAGTGAATTCTTAGCTATTCTAAAGTCGGGCATATGGGTAATGGATATTGTGTGACTAAACAAACGTTACGGTACAGCCATACAAACATGTTCCATTTACAGTTCTTTGCACTTTAGCAGCAAAAGTTGGCATTGTTCTCTGTTGTGTTCCCCTAATTATGTTCCAAAGTGAGTGAGGAAAAATATTTGGAATACCAAGAAATGATGGTTTCATTAGTAGTAGAAAGTATGTTTCATTATACAAGCAGTGTTGTACTTTCTGATATTAAAAAGATGTTCTTCTTGTAGGACATTGACTCACACTTAAAAAATGCTATTAATGCAAATATAGCAGTACAACTTAAAACAAATTTCTAGATTATGTCAGGAAAAACAAAGCATTTTATTTCCTATTTCAATGTTTTCATATAGTGTGTTAAAGAGAGGCATATTTTTGTGATTACTAAAGAACAAGATTGTAATATTTTGGCTAAATTATTTTTAACAATATTATTTGTTTGAAATATTGACTTAATTGTTATATGGATACTGATTAAGTATTCAGTTTGATGCAAATTTTGTCACAAAATAAAATTTGTAATGCTATCATTATTCGTGAAATGGTTAAAACATATTATGTGTATTTTCTTGGACTGTTTTAATAGTCCTTTCACTTTTTTCTTCTGGAAATTAACATTTGTTGTACAACAATTTGAATGCAGAATAAAGAATTATGTATGCTGTTACAGCTTTTTTTTAATTAAAAATAAACTTAAAATAATTACCAATTTCTATACTCCTTCATTTTCATAAAGTTTTACATTTTTGCCTAATGTGCAACTGCTATCTTTGTGTAATGAAATACTGTGAAAAAATGCAAGATATACTGTGAGCATATGTGCTAATAACATGAGAAGCCCAGCGATTGGATTGGCACTATTTTCCTGTGTTCAGACACTATTCTGGATACTACCTATGTAGTTTGTGTGTTCTTTCTGTGTCTGTGATTTTAAATGTTTCTGTACCAATTTTATGTCTTTGCTATTTTAGTCTTGCACCAACAAAGCAAAGATATAAGACAGTGTAATTGGCCATTCAAAACAGGTACTATATAAGTGAATCTGGGTATGTGTAAAATGTGCTCTGTGAATGACTGGCATCCCATCCTATACTGCTTTGTACCTTGCACCTCATGCTGCCCAAATGTGCATAACTTCCATTTCACCTTGATCTGCATTAGTAGAATAGAAAATGAATGGATTGTAGAGTAGAACATGCCTTTCATAATTGCATCAAATGGTTTATTACAAAATAATAAATAAACAGTGCCAGCTATGCACGTGCCCTAAAGGGTGCATTAGTATTTAGGCTAAAAGCAGTTGTAGTCATACTTCATTGTTTACTTCCTATCAAATATAACTTTCACAGCTATGCGATATTTTGATATTATGATGTTGTCAAGAGAATGATGTAGTTTAATACTATCATATGAATATTACTTAGAAAAATATTACCTATCTGTCTATTATATAGTGCCTTCCACATCTATCTATCTATCTATCTATCTATCTATCTATCTATCTATCTATCTATCTATCTATCTGCTGTACTTTTCATCTGTCATATTCATATCAGGTCATTGCCTTCACAGAGTCAAACCCTTCTATTTATCCCCAACCTTCACTATGTGATCACAGAAATCCCTCAAATGGATTCTGGACTCAGTAGGTAGTCACCCCTGGAATGCTGCATTTTAGGACATTTAAATATCTTACATAGCTATTAGCAACATCCATTATCCAACCCTCTATATCCTAACTACAGAGTCACGGGGGTCTGTTGGAGCCAACAAAGGAAACAAACCCCGGGCAGGGTGCCAGCCCACCGCAGGACACACACACACACACACCAAGCACACACTAGGGACAATTTAGAATCGCCAACGCACCTAACCTGCATGTGTTTGGACTGTGGACACGGGGAGAACAAGCAAACTCCCCGCAGGGAGGACCCATTAGTAACATTCATACAATAAAAACGGTTTTTCGACCACCAGCACAAGAACTGTTATCTTTCCCAGTGGTGTGATTAGTTTGCATTGCTATCTGAAAGTATCTGTAAATTTGTCTAAACTCGGTAACATTTTATTAATCGCTATTCTTTGTCTCTCTGAACGACGACCCTCTCTACAGCTCCTTCAGACTACGCACAGGACGACGATGTCATCTACCTTCCTATCTACTGTGCCCCGAAACACAACCCCTGGACCTGCATAAATGTGTGGCTTCAAGTAGATCTGATCTGTGTTCCAATATTGTGGCTTCATTAACACAGATAACTTACACATTCTCTTATGTCCATTCGAAGATCAACTGTCAATTTCAAAGTTGCTTTTATTTCAAGTAAATAATTACCACCTTATAATATATGAGTACAGTTATGATTCACAGAATCACTGATGATAGTTTTTGTGCTTTATTCTAGGCTCAGACATTTTCTATTAGCTTCATAATATTTCACAGGCATTTTAGGAACTGATAATATTTATTCTGACACTGAAAACAAGAAAAGAGTGTGGACTTTTATTTAGACACTTTAATATTTAACTGTACATTACATCATATTGTAAACTGGAATGAGTACATAAATGCATAGGATTTTGATCCAGAAATAACAGTTAGTGAGTGTGGTGGTGAAAGCACATTTGTAGTTTTTCTAAAATATTATGTGACTTACTAACATTCCAAACAGCAAATGTAAAACATAAGAAGTACATGTAACACCAATACTGTATATTGAAACATCACATTGCTCGGTGAATGTTCTTGTTTCCATCATGGACTCTGTACTGTAAAGTGGTAATAATGTAATTAGGAATCACACAGAATACTTTTTCAATTATAAAATCTTTGTTGTGCAACTGTTGCAAATATAAAAGACTGAAAGAACATGCTGTAAATAATTTCGGAAAAATTCTAATAAATATATTGGTCCATTACAAGATTAAATGTATCCGTATTTCTAAAGTAAACTCTGTATTATCATCTTAAGTGCCTGGTAGAGTGTTACAGCACCAGAAGGGTCAGATGGCCTGCTAAAGCCGTTCTCTTCCATAAGTATAGAGCACAGCTCCTGTACAGTATATCTGGATCACAGCGATATTCACTTTTTGAAATGCTTTCCTCTTCACAGACTTCAGTTTCTAGTGGATCAACAAAAACAACTTCATCTTGATAACCAAACATTTCGGGAAGAGTATACAAAAGAAAAGGTTTCCCACTGGGAAGGATGGCTGAAGAATTGGACCTCCTATGATGCCAAATGGCAACAACATCATCCCGCTCAGCCCGAAAGGCAATATATTATAAACTGTAACTGATCCCATTTGACATTTAATCAACTGCACTGTGCTTTTCAGCAACATTATACTAACTGTGAGCTCCAATGATCATCAAGTGCCATATACCATTAAAAGGTTTGCTTATTTTTTGTACTCATTGATAAAAGTAATGCATTTTCAGATCGATCAATATACCTGGCACAACATTAAATTGATTCCCTTCCCCTTTAAATCAGAATGAAAAAATATATCTGCAATAATTAATAGCAAACTGTTCCACAAGGCATAATGGAGCGATTACATATTTTCATATTACTTTGTAAGGACATAGTTAAGATGGTGCTGGAAGTGTTTCTACAAATGTTGTGAATTTCCCCTTGGGATTAATAAAGTATCTATCTATCTATCTATCTATCTATCTATCTATCTATCTATCTATCTATCTATCTATCTATCTATCTATAGTCATGGCCGAAATTATTGGCACCTAGAATTTTCCCAGAAAATGCACCATTTCTCCCAGAAAATTGTTGCAATTACAAATGTTTTGGTATACACATGTTTATTTCCTTTATGTGCATTGGAACACAACAAAAAACAGAGAAAAAGCCAAATCTGACATAATTTCATACTAAACTCAACAACCAGGCTGGACAAAATTATTGGCACCTCAACTTAATATTTGGTTGCACGCCCTTTGGAAAAAATAACTGAAATCAAGCGCTTCCTATAACCATCAACAAGCTTGTTACGATCTCAACTGAATTTCTGACCACTCTTCTTTGCAAACTGCTCAAGGTCTCTCAGATTTGAAGGTGCCTTTTCCCAACAGCAATTTGAGATTCTCCATAAGTGTTCAATCGGATTTAGATCCGACTCATTGCTGGCCACTTTAGAACTCTCCAGCACTTTGTCTTCAACCATTTCTGGGTGCTTTTAGAGGTATGTTTGGGGTCATTGTCCTGCTGGAACACCCACGACCTCTGACACAGACCCAGCTTTCTGACACTGGGCCCCTACATTGTGCCCCAATACCTTTGGTAGTCTTCAGATTTCAGATGTGTTGTACACAGACAAGGCATCCAGTGCCAGAGGCAGCAAAACATCCCCAAAACATCTTAGAACCTCCACCTTGTTTGACTGTAGATACTGTGTACTTTTCTTCGTAGGCCTCATTCTGTTTTCTGTGAACAGTAGAATGATGAGCTTAACCAAATCTGTCCACAAGACGTTCGCGAGAAGGATTTTGGCTTCCTCAGGTACATTTTGCAAACTCCAGTCTGGCTTTTTATGTTCCTGTGTCAGCAGTGAGGTCCTCCTGGCTCTCCTGCCATAGCGCTTCATTTCATTCAGATGTCGACGGATAGTCTGAGCTGACACTGTTGCACCCTGAGTCTGCAGAACAGCTTGAATACGTTTTGAAGTTGATTGGGCTGTTTATCCACCATTCGACTATCCTTCATTGCAGTCTTTTATCAGTTTTTCTCTTCCGTCCATGTCCAGGGAGATTAGCTACAGTGCCATGTGTTGTGAACTTTGATTATGTTGCCACAGTGGACAAAGGAATATGAAGATTTTCTGGAGATGGACTTGTAGCCTTGAGATTGTTGATATTTTTCCACAATTTTAGTTGTCAAGTCCTCAGACATTCGCTCATCTTGTGTTCTCCA
>NW_024377133.1:0-25000 GCF_016835505.1 Polypterus senegalus | reverse complement strand
AACACCCGAAACATCAGCAACAATAGAAACAGCTACAGCAACCCAAACTACAACTGCTGATGAACCAACAACACTACATCAAATGTCTACAACAATAGAAACAACTACGGTACCCCAAGTTCAGCAATAGCTGAAACAACAACATCTGAAACATCAACAACAATTGAAGTAACTACCACTACCAAAAGCAGTACCAAAGCTGAATCAACAACAACACCTCAAACTGCCACAATGATAGAAACAAATACTGGTACCCAAAGTAGTGCAATAGCTGAAACAACACCAGAAACTTCCACAATAATTGAAACAACTACAGCAACCCATACTACAACTGCTGCTGAAACAATGACAATATCTCAAATTTCCACAACAATAGAAACATCCAAAACTGCCCAAACTTCAACTTCTGCAGAAACAACAAAACCGGAAACTTCCACAAGCAGAGAAGCAACTATTGCAATCCAAAGTACAACAACTGCCGAAACGAAAGCAACACCAGAACCTTCCACATCAATCGAGACAACTAACGGTACCCCAAGTAGTACAATTGCTGAAACAACAATACCTCAAACTTCCACACCAAAAGAAACAAGTATGGCTACCCAAAGTAGAACAAAAGCTGTAACAACAGCAACACCACAAACTTCCACAACAATTGAAACAACTACCGCTACCCAAACTACAACTGCTACTGAAACAACCACAAAACCTCAAACTTCCACAACAATAGAAACAACTATGGGTACAGCAAGTAGTACAATAGCTGAAACATCAAAATCAGAAACATCAACAACAGTTGAAACAACTTCGGGTACCCCAAGTAGTACAATTGCTGAAACAACAATACCTCAAACTTCCACACCAAAAGAAACAAGTATGGCTACCCAAAGTAGAACAAAAGCTGTAACAACAGCAACACCACAAACTTCCACAACAATTGAAACAACTACCGCTACCCAAACTAAAACTGCTACTGAAACAACCACAAAACCTCAAACTTCCACAACAATAGAAGCAACTATGGGTACAGCAAGTAGTACAATAGCTGAAACATCAAAATCAGAAACATCAACAACAGTTGAAACAACTTCGGGTACCCCAAGTAGTACAATAGCTGAAACAACAATTAAACCACAAACTTCCATAACAATTGAAAAAACTACGGATACCCATAGTACAACTGCTGCTGAAACAACCACAAAACCTCAATTTTCCACAGCAATAGAAACAACTACTGCTACCCCAAGTAGTACAATAGCTGCAACAACAACAAAACCGCAGACTTCCATAGCAATTCAAACAACTACCGGAACCCCAAGCAGTACAATAGCTGAAACAACAACACCGAAACATCAACAACAATAGAAATTACTACAGTTAATCAAAGTAGTACAAAAGCTGATGCAACAACAACAACACCTCAAACTTCCACAACAATAGGAACAACTGCGGTACCTCAAGTAGTACAAACTCTGAAACAACAATAACAACACAAACTTCCACAGCAATTGAAACAACTAATGCTGCACAACCTACAACTGCTGCTGAAACAACCAAGACACGCAAATTTCCACAACAAAAGAAACAAGTACAGATGCCCAAACTACAACTTCTTTTCAAACAACAAATCATGAAACTTCCGCAACCACAGAAAAACTTTGTCAATCCAAACTACAACAACAGGCACAACGACAGCAACACCACAAACTTCCACAGCAATTGAAACAACTACCGGTACCCAAAGTAGTACAATTGCTGAAACAATAACAGCAGAAACATCAACAACGATAGAAATAACTTCCTCTACCCAAAGTAGTACAAAAGCTGGAACAACAACACCAGAAACTTCCATAACAATTGAAACAACTACCACTACCCAAACTACAAATGCTGCTGAAACAATAACAACACCTCAAATTTCCACAATAATAGAAACAACTATGGGTTCCCAAAGTAGTACAATAACTGATGCAGCAACAACAACACCACAAACTTCCACGACAATTGAAACAACTACAGCTACCCAAACTACAACTTCTGCTGAAACAACAAAACCTGAAACTTCCACAAGCACAGAAAAAACAATACCTATCAAAAGCACCACAACAGCTGTAACAACAACAAAACCACAAACTTCCCAAACGATTGAAACACCTACTGGTACGCAAAGTAGTGCAATAGCTGAAACAACAATAGCACCACAAACATCCACAAGAATTGAAACAACTACTGGTACCCAAAGTAAAACTGCTGCTGAAACAAGCACAACAACTCAACTATTCACAACAATAGAATCAACTATGGGTACCCTAAGAAGTACAATAGGTGAGACAACAACACCAAACATCAGCAACAATAGAAACAGCTACAGCAACCCAAACTACAACTGCTGATGAACCAACAACACTACATCAAATGTCTACAACAATAGAAACAACTACGGTACCCCAAGTTCAGCAATAGCTGAAACAACAACATCTGAAACATCAACAACAATTGAAGTAACTACCACTACCAAAAGCAGTACCAAAGCTGAATCAACAACAACACCTCAAACTGCCACAATGATAGAAACAAATACTGGTACCCAAAGTAGTGCAATAGCTGAAACAACACCAGAAACTTCCACAATAATTGAAACAACTACAGCAACCCATACTACAACTGCTGCTGAAACAATGACAATATCTCAAATTTCCACAACAATAGAAACATCCAAAACTGCCCAAACTTCAACTTCTGCAGAAACAACAAAACCGGAAACTTCCACAAGCAGAGAAGCAACTATTGCAATCCAAAGTACAACAACTGCAAACGAAAGCAACACCAGAACCTTCCACATCAATCGAGACAACTAACGGTACCCCAAGTAGTACAATTGCTGAAACAACAATACCTCAAACTTCCACACCAAAAGAAACAAGTATGGCTACCCAAAGTAGAACAAAAGCTGTAACAACAGCAACACCACAAACTTCCACAACAATTGAAACAACTACCGCTACCCAAACTACAACTGCTACTGAAACAACCACAAAACCTCAAACTTCCACAACAATAGAAACAACTATGGGTACAGCAAGTAGTACAATAGCTGAAACATCAAAATCAGAAACATCAACAACAGTTGAAACAACTTCGGGTACCCCAAGTAGTACAATTGCTGAAACAACAATACCTCAAACTTCCACACCAAAAGAAACAAGTATGGCTACCCAAAGTAGAACAAAAGCTGTAACAACAGCAACACCACAAACTTCCACAACAATTGAAACAACTACCGCTACCCAAACTAAAACTGCTACTGAAACAACCACAAAACCTCAAACTTCCACAACAATAGAAGCAACTATGGGTACAGCAAGTAGTACAATAGCTGAAACATCAAAATCAGAAACATCAACAACAGTTGAAACAACTTCGGGTACCCCAAGTAGTACAATAGCTGAAACAACAATTAAACCACAAACTTCCATAACAATTGAAAAAACTACGGATACCCATAGTACAACTGCTGCTGAAACAACCACAAAACCTCAATTTTCCACAGCAATAGAAACAACTACTGCTACCCCAAGTAGTACAATAGCTGCAACAACAACAAAACCGCAGACTTCCATAGCAATTCAAACAACTACCGGAACCCCAAGCAGTACAATAGCTGAAACAACAACACCGGAAACATCAACAACAATAGAAATTACTACAGTTAATCAAAGTAGTACAAAAGCTGATGCAACAACAACAACACCTCAAACTTCCACAACAATAGGAACAACTGCGGGTACCTCAAGTAGTACAAACTCTGAAACAACAATAACAACACAAACTTCCACAGCAATTGAAACAACTAATGCTGCACAACCTACAACTGCTGCTGAAACAACCAAGACACGCCAAATTTCCACAACAAAAGAAACAAGTACAGATGCCCAAACTACAACTTCTTTTCAAACAACAAATCATGAAACTTCCGCAACCACAGAAAAAACTTTGTCAATCCAAACTACAACAACAGGCACAACGACAGCAACACCACAAACTTCCACAGCAATTGAAACAACTACCGGTACCCAAAGTAGTACAATTGCTGAAACAATAACAGCAGAAACATCAACAACGATAGAAATAACTTCCTCTACCCAAAGTAGTACAAAAGCTGGAACAACAACACCAGAAACTTCCATAACAATTGAAACAACTACCACTACCCAAACTACAAATGCTGCTGAAACAATAACAACACCTCAAATTTCCACAATAATAGAAACAACTATGGGTTCCCAAAGTAGTACAATAACTGATGCAGCAACAACAACACCACAAACTTCCACGACAATTGAAACAACTACAGCTACCCAAACTACAACTTCTGCTGAAACAACAAAACCTGAAACTTCCACAAGCACAGAAAAAACAATACCTATCAAAAGCACCACAACAGCTGTAACAACAACAAAACCACAAACTTCCCAAACGATTGAAACACCTACTGGTACGCAAAGTAGTGCAATAGCTGAAACAACAATAGCACCACAAACATCCACAAGAATTGAAACAACTACTGGTACCCAAAGTAAAACTGCTGCTGAAACAAGCACAACAACTCAACTATTCACAACAATAGAATCAACTATGGGTACCCTAAGAAGTACAATAGGTGAGACAACAACACCCGAAACATCAGCAACAATAGAAACAGCTACAGCAACCCAAACTACAACTGCTGATGAACCAACAACACTACATCAAATGTCTACAACAATAGAAACAACTACGGTACCCCAAGTTCAGCAATAGCTGAAACAACAACATCTGAAACATCAACAACAATTGAAGTAACTACCACTACCAAAAGCAGTACCAAAGCTGAATCAACAACAACACCTCAAACTGCCACAATGATAGAAACAAATACTGGTACCCAAAGTAGTGCAATAGCTGAAACAACACCAGAAACTTCCACAATAATTGAAACAACTACAGCAACCCATACTACAACTGCTGCTGAAACAATGACAATATCTCAAATTTCCACAACAATAGAAACATCCAAAACTGCCCAAACTTCAACTTCTGCAGAAACAACAAAACCGAAACTTCCACAAGCAGAGAAGCAACTATTGCAATCCAAAGTACAACAACTGCCAAACGAAAGCAACACCAGAACCTTCCACATCAATCGAGACAACTAACGGTACCCCAAGTAGTACAATTGCTGAAACAACAATACCTCAAACTTCCACACCAAAAGAAACAAGTATGGCTACCCAAAGTAGAACAAAAGCTGTAACAACAGCAACACCACAAACTTCCACAACAATTGAAACAACTACCGCTACCCAAACTACAACTGCTACTGAAACAACCACAAAACCTCAAACTTCCACAACAATAGAAACAACTATGGGTACAGCAAGTAGTACAATAGCTGAAACATCAAAATCAGAAACATCAACAACAGTTGAAACAACTTCGGTACCCCAAGTAGTACAATTGCTGAAACAACAATACCTCAAACTTCCACACCAAAAGAAACAAGTATGGCTACCCAAAGTAGAACAAAAGCTGTAACAACAGCAACACCACAAACTTCCACAACAATTGAAACAACTACCGCTACCCAACTAAAACTGCTACTGAAACAACCACAAAACCTCAAACTTCCACAACAATAGAAGCAACTATGGGTACAGCAAGTAGTACAATAGCTGAAACATCAAAATCAGAAACATCAACAACAGTTGAAACAACTTCGGGTACCCCAAGTAGTACAATAGCTGAAACAACAATTAAACCACAAACTTCCATAACAATTGAAAAAACTACGGATACCCATAGTACAACTGCTGCTGAAACAACCACAAAACCTCAATTTTCCACAGCAATAGAAACAACTACTGCTACCCCAAGTAGTACAATAGCTGCAACAACAACAAAACCGCAGACTTCCATAGCAATTCAAACAACTACCGGAACCCCAAGCAGTACAATAGCTGAAACAACAACACCGGAAACATCAACAACAATAGAAATTACTACAGTTAATCAAAGTAGTACAAAAGCTGATGCAACAACAACAACACCTCAAACTTCCACAACAATAGGAACAACTGCGGGTACCTCAAGTAGTACAAACTCTGAAACAACAATAACAACACAAACTTCCACAGCAATTGAAACAACTAATGCTGCACAACCTACAACTGCTGCTGAAACAACCAAGACACGCCAAATTTCCACAACAAAAGAAACAAGTACAGATGCCCAAACTACAACTTCTTTTCAAACAACAAATCATGAAACTTCCGCAACCACAGAAAAACTTTGTCAATCCAAACTACAACAACAGGCACAACGACAGCAACACCACAAACTTCCACAGCAATTGAAACAACTACCGGTACCCAAAGTAGTACAATTGCTGAAACAATAACAGCAGAAACATCAACAACGATAGAAATAACTTCCTCTACCCAAAGTAGTACAAAAGCTGGAACAACAACACCAGAAACTTCCATAACAATTGAAACAACTACCACTACCCAAACTACAAATGCTGCTGAAACAATAACAACACCTCAAATTTCCACAATAATAGAAACAACTATGGGTTCCCAAAGTAGTACAATAACTGATGCAGCAACAACAACACCACAAACTTCCACGACAATTGAAACAACTACAGCTACCCAAACTACAACTTCTGCTGAAACAACAAAACCTGAAACTTCCACAAGCACAGAAAAAACAATACCTATCAAAAGCACCACAACAGCTGTAACAACAACAAAACCACAAACTTCCCAAACGATTGAAACACCTACTGGTACGCAAAGTAGTGCAATAGCTGAAACAACAATAGCACCACAAACATCCACAAGAATTGAAACAACTACTGGTACCCAAAGTAAAACTGCTGCTGAAACAAGCACAACAACTCAACTATTCACAACAATAGAATCAACTATGGGTACCCTAAGAAGTACAATAGGTGAGACAACAACACCCGAAACATCAGCAACAATAGAAACAGCTACAGCAACCCAAACTACAACTGCTGATGAACCAACAACACTACATCAAATGTCTACAACAATAGAAACAACTACGGTACCCAAGTTCAGCAATAGCTGAAACAACAACATCTGAAACATCAACAACAATTGAAGTAACTACCACTACCAAAAGCAGTACCAAAGCTGAATCAACAACAACACCTCAAACTGCCACAATGATAGAAACAAATACTGGTACCCAAAGTAGTGCAATAGCTGAAACAACACCAGAAACTTCCACAATAATTGAAACAACTACAGCAACCCATACTACAACTGCTGCTGAAACAATGACAATATCTCAAATTTCCACAACAATAGAAACATCCAAAACTGCCCAAACTTCAACTTCTGCAGAAACAACAAAACCGGAAACTTCCACAAGCAGAGAAGCAACTATTGCAATCCAAAGTACAACAACTGCCTACCCAAAGAAACGAAAGCAACACCAGAACCTTCCACATCAATCGAGACAACTAACGGTACCCCAAGTAGTACAATTGCTGAAACAACAATACCTCAAACTTCCACACCAAAAGAAACAAGTATGGCTACCCAAAGTAGAACAAAAGCTGTAACAACAGCAACACCACAAACTTCCACAACAATTGAAACAACTACCGCTACCCAAACTAAAACTGCTACTGAAACAACCACAAAACCTCAAACTTCCACAACAATAGAAGCAACTATGGGTACAGCAAGTAGTACAATAGCTGAAACATCAAAATCAGAAACATCAACAACAGTTGAAACAACTTCGGGTACCCCAAGTAGTACAATAGCTGAAACAACAATTAAACCACAAACTTCCATAACAATTGAAAAAACTACGGATACCCATAGTACAACTGCTGCTGAAACAACCACAAAACCTCAATTTTCCACAGCAATAGAAACAACTACTGCTACCCCAAGTAGTACAATAGCTGCAACAACAACAAAACCGCAGACTTCCATAGCAATTCAAACAACTACCGGAACCCCAAGCAGTACAATAGCTGAAACAACAACACCGGAAACATCAACAACAATAGAAATTACTACAGTTAATCAAAGTAGTACAAAAGCTGATGCAACAACAACAACACCTCAAACTTCCACAACAATAGGAACAACTGCGGGTACCTCAAGTAGTACAAACTCTGAAACAACAATAACAACACAAACTTCCACAGCAATTGAAACAACTAATGCTGCACAACCTACAACTGCTGCTGAAACAACCAAGACACGTCAAATTTCCACAACAAAAGAAACAAGTACAGATGCCCAAACTACAACTTCTTTTCAAACAACAAATCATGAAACTTCCGCAACCACAGAAAAACTTTGTCAATCCAAACTACAACAACAGGCACAACGACAGCAACACCACAAACTTCCACAGCAATTGAAACAACTACCGGTACCCAAAGTAGTACAATTGCTGAAACAATAACAGCAGAAACATCAACAACGATAGAAATAACTTCCTCTACCCAAAGTAGTACAAAAGCTGGAACAACAACACCACAAACTTCCACGACAATTGAAACAACTACAGCTACCCAAACTACAACTTCTGCTGAAACAACAAAACCTGAAACTTCCACAAGCACAGAAAAAACAATACCTATCAAAAGCACCACAACAGCTGTAACAACAACAAAACCACAAACTTCCCAAACGATTGAAACACCTACTGGTACGCAAAGTAGTGCAATAGCTGAAACAACAATAGCACCACAAACATCCACAAGAATTGAAACAACTACTGGTACCCAAAGTAAAACTGCTGCTGAAACAAGCACAACAACTCAACTATTCACAACAATAGAATCAACTATGGGTACCCTAAGAAGTACAATAGGTGAGACAACAACACCAAACATCAGCAACAATAGAAACAGCTACAGCAACCCAAACTACAACTGCTGATGAACCAACAACACTACATCAAATGTCTACAACAATAGAAACAACTACGGTACCCCAAGTTCAGCAATAGCTGAAACAACAACATCTGAAACATCAACAACAATTGAAGTAACTACCACTACCAAAAGCAGTACCAAAGCTGAATCAACAACAACACCTCAAACTGCCACAATGATAGAAACAAATACTGGTACCCAAAGTAGTGCAATAGCTGAAACAACACCAGAAACTTCCACAATAATTGAAACAACTACAGCAACCCATACTACAACTGCTGCTGAAACAATGACAATATCTCAAATTTCCACAACAATAGAAACATCCAAAACTGCCCAAACTTCAACTTCTGCAGAAACAACAAAACCGAAACTTCCACAAGCAGAGAAGCAACTATTGCAATCCAAAGTACAACAACTGCCGAAACGAAAGCAACACCAGAACCTTCCACATCAATCGAGACAACTAACGGTACCCCAAGTAGTACAATTGCTGAAACAACAATACCTCAAACTTCCACACCAAAAGAAACAAGTATGGCTACCCAAAGTAGAACAAAAGCTGTAACAACAGCAACACCACAAACTTCCACAACAATTGAAACAACTACCGCTACCCAAACTACAACTGCTACTGAAACAACCACAAAACCTCAAACTTCCACAACAATAGAAACAACTATGGGTACAGCAAGTAGTACAATAGCTGAAACATCAAAATCAGAAACATCAACAACAGTTGAAACAACTTACCCCAAGTAGTACAATTGCTGAAACAACAATACCTCAAACTTCCACACCAAAAGAAACAAGTATGGCTACCCAAAGTAGAACAAAAGCTGTAACAACAGCAACACCACAAACTTCCACAACAATTGAAACAACTACCGCTACCCAAACTAAAACTGCTACTGAAACAACCACAAAACCTCAAACTTCCACAACAATAGAAGCAACTATGGGTACAGCAAGTAGTACAATAGCTGAAACATCAAAATCAGAAACATCAACAACAGTTGAAACAACTTCGGGTACCCCAAGTAGTACAATAGCTGAAACAACAATTAAACCACAAACTTCCATAACAATTGAAAAAACTACGGATACCCATAGTACAACTGCTGCTGAAACAACCACAAAACCTCAATTTTCCACAGCAATAGAAACAACTACTGCTACCCCAAGTAGTACAATAGCTGCAACAACAACAAAACCGCAGACTTCCATAGCAATTCAAACAACTACCGGAACCCCAAGCAGTACAATAGCTGAAACAACAACACCGGAAACATCAACAACAATAGAAATTACTACAGTTAATCAAAGTAGTACAAAAGCTGATGCAACAACAACAACACCTCAAACTTCCACAACAATAGGAACAACTGCGGGTACCTCAAGTAGTACAAACTCTGAAACAACAATAACAACACAAACTTCCACAGCAATTGAAACAACTAATGCTGCACAACCTACAACTGCTGCTGAAACAACCAAGACACGTCAAATTTCCACAACAAAAGAAACAAGTACAGATGCCCAAACTACAACTTCTTTTCAAACAACAAATCATGAAACTTCCGCAACCACAGAAAAAACTTTGTCAATCCAAACTACAACAACAGGCACAACGACAGCAACACCACAAACTTCCACAGCAATTGAAACAACTACCGGTACCCAAAGTAGTACAATTGCTGAAACAATAACAGCAGAAACATCAACAACGATAGAAATAACTTCCTCTACCCAAAGTAGTACAAAAGCTGGAACAACAACACCAGAAACTTCCATAACAATTGAAACAACTACCACTACCCAAACTACAAATGCTGCTGAAACAATAACAACACCTCAAATTTCCACAATAATAGAAACAACTATGGGTTCCCAAAGTAGTACAATAACTGATGCAGCAACAACAACACCACAAACTTCCACGACAATTGAAAGAACTACAGCTACCCAAACTACAACTTCTGCTGAAACAACAAAACCTGAAACTTCCACAAGCACAGAAAAAACAATACCTATCAAAAGCACCACAACAGCTGTAACAACAACAAAACCACAAACTTCCCAAACGATTGAAACACCTACTGGTACGCAAAGTAGTACAATAGCTGAAACAACAATAGCACCACAAACATCCACAAGAATTGAAACAACTACTGGTACCCAAAGTAAAACTGCTGCTGAAACAAGCACAACAACTCAACTATTCACAACAATAGAATCAACTATGGGTACCCTAAGAAGTACAATAGGTGAGACAACAACACCCGAAACATCAGCAACAATAGAAACAGCTACAGCAACCCAAACTACAACTGCTGATGAACCAACAACACTACATCAAATGTCTACAACAATAGAAACAACTACGGTACCCCAAGTTCAGCAATAGCTGAAACAACAACATCTGAAACATCAACAACAATTGAAGTAACTACCACTACCAAAAGCAGTACCAAAGCTGAATCAACAACAACACCTCAAACTGCCACAATGATAGAAACAAATACTGGTACCCAAAGTAGTGCAATAGCTGAAACAACACCAGAAACTTCCACAATAATTGAAACAACTACAGCAACCCATACTACAACTGCTGCTGAAACAATGACAATATCTCAAATTTCCACAACAATAGAAACATCCAAAACTGCCCAAACTTCAACTTCTGCAGAAACAACAAAACCGAAACTTCCACAAGCAGAGAAGCAACTATTGCAATCCAAAGTACAACAACTGCCGAAACGAAGCAACACCAGAACCTTCCACATCAATCGAGACAACTAACGGTACCCCAAGTAGTACAATTGCTGAAACAACAATACCTCAAACTTCCACACCAAAAGAAACAAGTATGGCTACCCAAAGTAGAACAAAAGCTGTAACAACAGCAACACCACAAACTTCCACAACAATTGAAACAACTACCGCTACCCAAACTACAACTGCAACTAAAACCAACCACAAAACCTCAAACTTCCACAACAATAGAAACAACTATGGGTACAGCAAGTAGTACAATAGCTGAAACATCAAAATCAGAAACATCAACAACAGTTGAAACAACTTCGGTACCCCAAGTAGTACAATTGCTGAAACAACAATACCTCAAACTTCCACACCAAAAGAAACAAGTATGGCTACCCAAAGTAGAACAAAAGCTGTAACAACAGCAACACCACAAACTTCCACAACAATTGAAACAACTACCGCTACCCAAACTACAACTGCTACTGAAACAACCACAAAACCTCAAACTTCCACAACAGAAACACCTATGGGTCCACAACAATTGAAAGTAGTACAATAGCTGAAACATCAAACTGAAACAACCACAAAACCTCAAACAGTTGACAACAACTTGGGTACCCCAAGTAGTACAATAGCTGAAACAATTCAACAACAGTTGAAACAAACCCCAAGTAGTACAATTCTGAAACTTCAATACAAACTTCCACAAAAGAAACAAGTATGGCTACCCAAAGTAGAACAAAAGCTGTAACAACAGCAACACCACAAACTTCCACAACAATTGAAACAACTACCGCTACCCAAACTAAAACTGCTACTGAAACAACCACAAAACCTCAAACTTCCACAACAATAGAAGCAACTATGGGTACAGCAAGTAGTACAATAGCTGAAACATCAAAATCAGAAACATCCACAACAGTTGAAACAACTTGGATACCCCAAGTAGTACAACAGCTGAAACAACAATTAAACCTCAATTTTCCACAGCAATAGAAACAACTACTGCTACCCATAGTACAATAGCTGCAACAACAACAAAACCGCAGACTTCCATAGCAATTCAAACAACTACCGGAACCCCAAGCAGTACAATAGCTGAAACAACAACACCGGAAACATCAACAACAATAGAAATTACTACAGTTAATCAAAGTAGTACAAAAGCTGATGCAACAACAACAACACCTCAAACTTCCACAACAATAGGAACAACTGCGGGTACCTCAAGTAGTACAAACTCTGAAACAACAATAACAACACAAACTTCCACAGCAATTGAAACAACTAATGCTGCACAACCTACAACTGCTGCTGAAACAACCAAGACACGTCAAATTTCCACAACAAAAGAAACAAGTACAGATGCCCAAACTACAACTTCTTTTCAAACAACAAATCATGAAACTTCCGCAACCACAGAAAAACTTTGTCAATCAAACTACAACAACAGGCACAACAACAGCAACACAAAACTTCCACAGCAATTGAAACAACTACCGGTACCCAAAGTAGTACAATTGCTGAAACAAAACAGCAGAAACATCAACAACGATAGAAATAACTTCCTCTACCCAAAGTAGTACAAAAGCTGGAACAACAACACCAGAAACTTCCATAACAATTGAAACAACTACCACTACCCAAACTACAAATGCTGCTGAAACAATAACAACACCTCAAATTTCCACAATAATAGAAACAACTATGGGTTCCCAAAGTAGTACAATAACTGATGCAGCAACAACAACACCACAAACTTCCACGCAATTGAAAGAACTAAGCTACCCAAACTACAACTTCTGCTGAAACAACAAAACCTGAAATTTCCACAACAAAAGAAACAAGTACAGATGCCCAAACTACAACTTCTTTTCAAACAACAAATCATGAGTACTTCCGAAACAACCACCACAAACATCCACTTTGTCAATCCAAACTACAACAACTGCTGAAACAAGCACACAGCAACACAATAGAATCAACTTGGGTACCCTAAGAAGCAATTGAACAACACCGAAACATCACAACAATAGAAACAGCTACAGTAAACTACAATTGCTGAAACAACAACAGCAGAAACATCAACAACGATAGAAATAACTTCGGGTACCCAAAGTAGTAGCAATAGCTGAAACAACAACATCTGAAACATCAATAACAATTGAAACAACTACCACTACCAAAAGCAGTACCAAATGCTGAATCAACAACAACACCTCAAACTGCCACAATGATAGAAACAAATACTGGTACCCAAAGTAGTGCAATAACTGCTGAAACAACACCAGAAACTTCCACAATAATTGAAACAACTACAGCTACCCAAACTACAACTGCTGCTGAAACAATGACAATACCTCAAACTTCCACAAGCAATAGAAACAATACCTATCAAAAGCACCACAACAGCTGTAACAACAACAAAACCACAAACTTCCCAAACGATTGAAACACCTACTGGTACGCAAAGTAGTACAATAGCTGAAACAACAATAGCAACACAAACATCCACAAGAATTGAAACAACTACTGGTACCCAAAGTAAAACTGCTGCTGAAACAAGCACAACAACTCAACTATTCACAACAATAGAATCAACTATGGGTACCCTAAGAAGTACAATAGGTGAGACAACAACACCAAACATCAGCAACAATAGAAACAGCTACAGCAACCCAAACTACAACTGCTGATGAACCAACAACACTACATCAAATGTCTACAACAATAGAAACAACTACGGGTACCCCAAGTTCAGCAATAGCTGAAACAACAACATCTGAAACATCAACAACAATTGAAGTAACTACCACTACCAAAAGTAGTACAATTGCTGAAACAACAATACCTCAAACTTCCACACCAAAAGAAACAAGTATGGCTACCCAAAGTAGAACAAAAGCTGTAACAACAGCAACACCACAAACTTCCACAACAATTGAAACAACTACCGCTACCCAAACTACAACTGCTACTGAAACAACCACAAAACCTCAAACTTCCACAACAATAGAAACAACTATGGGTACAGCAAGTAGTACAATAGCTGAAACATCAAAATCAGAAACATCAACAACAGTTGAAACAACTTCGGTACCCCAAGTAGTACAATTGCTGAAACAACAATACCTCAAACTTCCACACCAAAAGAAACAAGTATGGCTACCCAAAGTAGAACAAAAGCTGTAACAACAGCAACACCACAAACTTCCACAACAATTGAAACAACTACCGCTACCCAAACTAAAACTGCTACTGAAACAACCACAAAACCTCAAACTTCCACAACAATAGAAGCAACTATGGGTACAGCAAGTAGTACAATAGCTGAAACATCAAAATCAGAAACATCAACAACAGTTGAAACAACTTCGGGTACCCCAAGTAGTACAATAGCTGAAACAACAATTAAACCACAAACTTCCATAACAATTGAAAAAACTACGGATACCCATAGTACAACTGCTGCTGAAACAACCACAAAACCTCAATTTTCCACAGCAATAGAAACAACTACTGCTACCCCAAGTAGTACAATAGCTGCAACAACAACAAAACCGCAGACTTCCATAGCAATTCAAACAACTACCGGAACCCCAAGCAGTACAATAGCTGAAACAACAACACCGGAAACATCAACAACAATAGAAATTACTACAGTTAATCAAAGTAGTACAAAAGCTGATGCAACAACAACAACACCTCAAACTTCCACAACAATAGGAACAACTGCGGGTACCTCAAGTAGTACAAACTCTGAAACAACAATAACAACACAAACTTCCACAGCAATTGAAACAACTAATGCTGCACAACCTACAACTGCTGCTGAAACAACCAAGACACGTCAAATTTCCACAACAAAAGAAACAAGTACAGATGCCCAAACTACAACTTCTTTTCAAACAACAAATCATGAAACTTCCGCAACCACAGAAAAACTTTGTCAATCCAAACTACAACAACAGGCACAACGACAGCAACACCACAAACTTCCACAGCAATTGAAACAACTACCGGTACCCAAAGTAGTACAATTGCTGAAACAATAACAGCAGAAACATCAACAACGATAGAAATAACTTCCTCTACCCAAAGTAGTACAAAAGCTGGAACAACAACACCAGAAACTTCCATAACAATTGAAACAACTACCACTACCCAAACTACAAATGCTGCTGAAACAATAACAACACCTCAAATTTCCACAATAATAGAAACAACTATGGGTTCCCAAAGTAGTACAATAACTGATGCAGCAACAACAACACCACAAACTTCCACGACAATTGAAACAACTACAGCTACCCAAACTACAACTTCTGCTGAAACAACAAAACCTGAAACTTCCACAAGCACAGAAAAAACAATACCTATCAAAAGCACCACAACAGCTGTAACAACAACAAAACCACAAACTTCCCAAACGATTGAAACACCTACTGGTACGCAAAGTAGTACAATAGCTGAAACAACAATAGCACCACAAACATCCACAAGAATTGAAACAACTACTGGTACCCAAAGTAAAACTGCTGCTGAAACAAGCACAACAACTCAACTATTCACAACAATAGAATCAACTATGGGTACCCTAAGAAGTACAATAGGTGAGACAACAACACCCGAAACATCAGCAACAATAGAAACAGCTACAGCAACCCAAACTACAACTGCTGATGAACCAACAACACTACATCAAATGTCTACAACAATAGAAACAACTACGGTACCCCAAGTTCAGCAATAGCTGAAACAACAACATCTGAAACATCAACAACAATTGAAGTAACTACCACTACCAAAAGCAGTACCAAAGCTGAATCAACAACAACACCTCAAACTGCCACAATGATAGAAACAAATACTGGTACCCAAAGTAGTGCAATAGCTGAAACAACACCAGAAACTTCCACAATAATTGAAACAACTACAGCAACCCATACTACAACTGCTGCTGAAACAATGACAATATCTCAAATTTCCACAACAATAGAAACATCCAAAACTGCCCAAACTTCAACTTCTGCAGAAACAACAAAACCGAAACTTCCACAAACTTCCACAAGCAGAGAAGCAACTATTGCAATCCAAAGTACAACAACTGCCAAACGAAAGCAACACACTGTAACAACCACAGAACCTTCCACATCAATCGAGACAACTAACGGTACCCCAAGTAGTACAATTGCTGAAACAACAATACCTCAAACTTCCACACCAAAAGAAACAAGTATGGCTACCCAAAGTAGAACAAAAGCTGTAACAACAGCAACACCACAAACTTCCACAACAATTGAAACAACTACCGCTACCCAAACTAAAACTGCTACTGAAACAACCACAAAACCTCAAACTTCCACAACAATAGAAGCAACTATGGGTACAGCAAGTAGTACAATAGCTGAAACATCAAAATCAGAAACATCAACAACAGTTGAAACAACTTCGGGTACCCCAAGTAGTACAATAGCTGAAACAACAATTAAACCACAAACTTCCATAACAATTGAAAAAACTACGGATACCCATAGTACAACTGCTGCTGAAACAACCACAAAACCTCAATTTTCCACAGCAATAGAAACAACTACTGCTACCCCAAGTAGTACAATAGCTGCAACAACAACAAAACCGCAGACTTCCATAGCAATTCAAACAACTACCGGAACCCCAAGCAGTACAATAGCTGAAACAACAACACCGGAAACATCAACAACAATAGAAATTACTACAGTTAATCAAAGTAGTACAAAAGCTGATGCAACAACAACAACACCTCAAACTTCCACAACAATAGGAACAACTGCGGGTACCTCAAGTAGTACAAACTCTGAAACAACAATAACAACACAAACTTCCACAGCAATTGAAACAACTAATGCTGCACAACCTACAACTGCTGCTGAAACAACCAAGACACGTCAAATTTCCACAACAAAAGAAACAAGTACAGATGCCCAAACTACAACTTCTTTTCAAACAACAAATCATGAAACTTCCGCAACCACAGAAAAACTTTGTCAATCCAAACTACAACAACAGGCACAACGACAGCAACACCACAAACTTCCACAGCAATTGAAACAACTACCGGTACCCAAAGTAGTACAATTGCTGAAACAATAACAGCAGAAACATCAACAACGATAGAAATAACTTCCTCTACCCAAAGTAGTACAAAAGCTGGAACAACAACACCAGAAACTTCCATAACAATTGAAACAACTACCACTACCCAAACTACAAATGCTGCTGAAACAATAACAACACCTCAAATTTCCACAATAATAGAAACAACTATGGGTTCCCAAAGTAGTACAATAACTGATGCAGCAACAACAACACCACAAACTTCCACGACAATTGAAACAACTACAGCTACCCAAACTACAACTTCTGCTGAAACAACAAAACCTGAAACTTCCACAAGCACAGAAAAAACAATACCTATCAAAAGCACCACAACAGCTGTAACAACAACAAAACCACAAACTTCCCAAACGATTGAAACACCTACTGGTACGCAAAGTAGTACAATAGCTGAAACAACAATAGCACCACAAACATCCACAAGAATTGAAACAACTACTGGTACCCAAAGTAAAACTGCTGCTGAAACAAGCACAACAACTCAACTATTCACAACAATAGAATCAACTATGGGTACCCTAAGAAGTACAATAGGTGAGACAACAACACCCGAAACATCAGCAACAATAGAAACAGCTACAGCAACCCAAACTACAACTGCTGATGAACCAACAACACTACATCAAATGTCTACAACAATAGAAACAACTACGGGTACCCCAAGTTCAGCAATAGCTGAAACAACAACATCTGAAACATCAACAACAATTGAAGTAACTACCACTACCAAAAGCAGTACCAAAGCTGAATCAACAACAACACCTCAAACTGCCACAATGATAGAAACAAATACTGGTACCCAAAGTAGTGCAATAGCTGAAACAACACCAGAAACTTCCACAATAATTGAAACAACTACAGCAACCCATACTACAACTGCTGCTGAAACAATGACAATATCTCAAATTTCCACAACAATAGAAACATCCAAAACTGCCCAAACTTCAACTTCTGCAGAAACAACAAAACCGAAACTTCCACAAGCAGAAAGCAACTATTGCAATCAAAGTACAACAACTGCCGAAACGAAAGCAACACCAGAACCTTCCACATCAATCGAGACAACTAACGGTACCCCAAGTAGTACAATTGCTGAAACAACAATACCTCAAACTTCCACACCAAAAGAAACAAGTATGGCTACCCAAAGTAGAACAAAAGCTGTAACAACAGCAACACCACAAACTTCCACAACAATTGAAACAACTACCGCTACCCAAACTAAAACTGCTACTGAAACAACCACAAAACCTCAAACTTCCACAACAATAGAAGCAACTATGGGTACAGCAAGTAGTACAATAGCTGAAACATCAAAATCAGAAACATCAACAACAATTGAAACAACTAAACGCTACCCAAACTACAAGTACTGAAAACAACCACCACAAACTTCCATAACAATTGAAACTTACCACCCAACAATGCTGAAACAACCACAAAACCTCAATTTTCCACAGCAATAGAAACAACTACTGCTACCATCAAAATCAGAAACAAAATCAACAACAGTTAACAACTATGGGTACCAAGTAGTACAATAGCTGCAACAACAACACCCGCAAGACTTCCATAGTAATTCAAACAACTACCGGAACCCCAAGCAGTACAATAGCTGAAACAACAACACCGGAAACATCAACAACAATTCCTACAGTTAATCAAAGTAGTACAAAAGCTGATGCAACAACAACAACACCTCAAACTTCCACAACAATAGGAACAACTGCGGGTACCTCAAGTAGTACAAACTCTGAAACAACAATAACAACACAAACTTCCACAGCAATTGAAACAACTAATGCTGCACAACCTACAACTGCTGCTGAAACAACAAGACACGTCAAATTTCCACAACAAAAGAAACAAGTACAGATGCCCAAACTACAACTTCTTTTCAAACAACAAATCATGAAACTTCCGAACCACAGAAAAACTTTGTCAATCCAAACTACAACAACAGGCACAACGACAGCAACACCACAAACTTCCACAGCAATTGAAACAACTACCGGTACCCAAAGTAGTACAATTGCTGAAACAATAACAGCAGAAACATCAACAACGATAGAAATAACTTCCTCTACCCAAAGTAGTACAAAAGCTGGAACAACAACACCAGAAACTTCCATAACAATTGAAACAACTACCACTACCCAAACTACAAATGCTGCTGAAACAATAACAACACCTCAAATTTCCACAATAATAGAAACAACTATGGGTTCCCAAAGTAGTACAATAACTGATGCAGCAACAACAACACCACAAACTTCCACGACAATTGAAACAACTACAGCTACCCAAACTACAACTTCTGCTGAAACAACAAAACCTGAAACTTCCACAAGCACAGAAAAACAATACCTATCAAAGCACCACAACAGCTGTAACAACAACAAAACCACAAACTTCCCAAACGATTGAAACACCTACTGGTACGCAAAGTAGTACAATAGCTGAAACAACAATAGCACCACAAACATCCACAAGAATTGAAACAACTACTGGTACCCAAAGTAAAACTGCTGCTGAAACAAGCACAACAACTCAACTATTCACAACAATAGAATCAACTATGGGTACCCTAAGAAGTACAATAGGTGAGACAACAACACCCGAAACATCAGCAACAATAGAAACAGCTACAGCAACCCAAACTACAACTGCTGATGAACCAACAACACTACATCAAATGTCTACAACAATAGAAACAACTACGGTTACCAGCAATAGCTGAAACAACAACATCTGAAACATCAACAACAATTGAAGTAACTACAACCAAAAGCAGTACCAAAGCTGAATCAACAACAACACCTCAAACTGCCACTATGATAGAACCAAATACTGGTACCCAAAGTAGTGCAATAGCTGAAACAACACCAGAAACTTCCACAATAATTGAAACAACTACAGCAACCCATACTACAACTGCTGCTGAAACAATGACAATATCTCAAATTTCCACAACAATAGAAACATCCAAAACTGCCCAAACTTCAACTTCTGCAGAAACAACCGGAAACTTCCACAAGCAGAGAAGCAACTATTGCAATCCAAAGTACAACAACTGCAAACGAAAGCAACAAGAACCTTCCACATCAAACACTAACGGTACCCCAAGTAGTACAATTGCTGAAACAACAATACCTCAAACTTCCACACCAAAAGAAACAAGTATGGCTACCCAAAGTAGAACAAAAGCTGTAACAACAGCAACACCACAAACTTCCACAACAATTGAAACAACTACCGCTACCCAAACTAAAACTGCTACTGAAACAACCACAAAACCTCAAACTTCCACAACAATAGAAGCAACTATGGGTACAGCAAGTAGTACAATAGCTGAAACATCAAAATCAGAAACATCAACAACAGTTGAAACAACTGGTACCCCAAGTAGTACAATAGCTGAAACAACAATTAAACCACAAACTTCCATAACAATTGAAAAAACTACGGATACCCATAGTACAACTGCTGCTGAAACAACCACAAAACCTCAATTTTCCACAGCAATAGAAACAACTACTGCTACCCCAAGTAGTACAATAGCTGCAACAACAACAAAACCGCAGACTTCCATAGCAATTCAAACAACTACCGGAACCCCAAGCAGTACAATAGCTGAAACAACAACACCGGAAACATCAACAACAATAGAAATTACTACAGTTAATCAAAGTAGTACAAAAGCTGATGCAACAACAACAACACCTCAAACTTCCACAACAATAGGAACAACTGCGGTACCTCAAGTAGTACAAACTCTGAAACAACAATAACAACACAAACTTCCACAGCAATTGAAACAACTAATGCTGCACAACCTACAACTGCTGCTGAAACAACCAAGACACGTCAAATTTCCACAACAAAAGAAACAAGTACAGATGCCCAAACTACAACTTCTTTTCAAACAACAAATCATGAAACTTTCACAGAAAAACTTTGTCAACAAACAACAGGCACAACGACAGCAACACCACAAACTTCCAAAAACAACTACCGGTCCGTAGTACAACTGAAACCACAAAGAACAAACTTTGAGACAACTAACAATACAATTGCAAACAACAATACCTCAAACTTCCACAAAAAGAAACAAGTATGGCTACCCAGGTAGAACAAAAGCTGAACAACAAACACCACAAACTTCCACAACAATTGAAACAACTACCGCTACCCAAACTACAACTGCTACTGAAACAACCACAAAACCTCAAACTTCCACAACAATAGAAACAACTATGGGTACAGCAAGTAGTACAATAGCTGAAACATCAAAATCAGAAACATCAACAACAGTTGAAACAACTTCGGGTACCCCAAGTAGTACAATTGCTGAAACAACAATACCTCAAACTTCCACACCAAAAGAAACAAGTATGGCTACCCAAAGTAGAACAAAAGCTGTAACAACAGCAACACCACAAACTTCCACAACAATTGAAACAACTACCGCTACCCAAACTACAACTGCTACTGAAACAACCACAAAACCTCAAACTTCCACAACAATAGAAACAACTATGGGTACAGCAAGTAGTACAATAGCTGAAACATCAAAATCAGAAACATCAACAACAGTTGAAACAACTTGGTACCCCAAGTAGTACAATTGCTGAAACAACAATACCTCAAACTTCCACACCAAAAGAAACAAGTATGGCTACCCAAAGTAGAACAAAAGCTGTAACAACAGCAACACCACAAACTTCCACAACAATTGAAACAACTACCGCTACCCAAACTACAACTGCTACTGAAACAACCACAAAACCTCAAACTTCCACAACAATAGAAGCAACTATGGGTACAGCAAGTAGTACAATAGCTGAAACAATAACATCAGAAACATCAACAACAGTTGAAATAACTTCCTCTACCCAAAGTAGTACAATAGCTGAAACAACAATTAAACCACAAACTTCCATAACAATTGAAAAAACTACGGATACCCATAGTACAACTGCTGCTGAAACAACCACAAAACCTCAATTTTCCACAGCAATAGAAACAACTACTGCTACCCCAAGTAGTACAATAGCTGCAACAACAACAAAACCGCAGACTTCCATAGCAATTCAAACAACTACAGCTACCCAAGCAGTACAATAGCTGAAACAACAACACGGAAACATCAACAACAATAGAAATTACTACAGTTAATCAAAGTAGTACAAAAGCTGATGCAACAACAACAACACCTCAAACTTCCACAACAATAGGAACAACTGCTGGTACCTCAAGTAGTACAAACTCTGAAACAACAATAACACCACAAACTTCCACAGCAATTGAAACAACTAATGCTGCACAACCTACAACTGCTGCTGAAACAACCAAGACAACGTCAAATTTCCACAACAAAAGAAACAAGTACAGATGCCCAAACTACAACTTGAAACAACAAATCATGAAACTTCAACCACAGAAAAAGTCAATCAAACTACAACAACAGGCACAACGACAGCAACACTGAACTTCCACAGCAATTGAAACAACTACATCAAAGTAGTACAATTGCTGAAACAATAACAGCAGAACTCAACAACGATAGAAATAACTTCCTCTACCCAAAGTAGTACAAAAGCTGGAACAACAACACCAGAAACTTCCATAACAATTGAAACAACTACCACTACCCAAACTACAAATGCTGCTGAAACAATAACAACACCTCAAATTTCCACAATAATAGAAACAACTATGGGTTCCCAAAGTAGTACAATAACTGATGCAGGAACAACAACACCACAAACTTCCACGACAATTGAAACAACTACAGCTACCCAAACTACAACTTCTGCTGAAACAACAAAACCTGAAACTTCCACAAGCACAGAAAAAACAATACCTATCAAAAGCACCACAACAGCTGTAACAACAACAAAACCACAAACTTCCCAAACGATTGAAACACCTACTGCAATCCAAAGTAGTACAATAGCTGAAACAACAATAGCACCACAAACATCCACAAGAATTGAAACAACTACTGGTACCCAAAGTAAAACTGCTGCTGAAACAAGCACAACAACTCAACTATTCACAACAATAGAATCAACTATGGGTACCCTAAGAAGTACAATAGGTGAGACAACAACACCCGAAACATCAGCAACAATAGAAACAGCTACAGCAACCCAAACTACAACTGCTGATGAACCAACAACACTACATCAAATGTCTACAACAATAGAAACAACTACGGGTACAGCAAGTTCAGCAATAGCTGAAACAACAACATCTGAAACATCAACAACAATTGAAGTAACTACCACTACCAAAAGCAGTACCAAAGCTGAATCAACAACAACACCTCAAACTGCCACAATGATAGAAACAAATACTGGTACCCAAAGTAGTGCAATAGCTGAAACAACACCAGAAACTTCCACAATAATTGAAACAACTACAGCAACCCATACTACAACTGCTGCTGAAACAATGACAATATCTCAAATTTCCACAACAATAGAAACATCCAAAACTGCCCAAACTTCAACTTCTGCAGAAACAACAAAACCGGAAACTTCCACAAGCAGAGAAGCAACTATTGCAATCCAAAGTACAACAACTGCCGAAACGAAAGCAACACCAGAACCTTCCACATCAATCGAGACAACTAACGGTACCCCAAGTAGTACAATTGCTGAAACAACAATACCTCAAACTTCCACACCAAAAGAAACAAGTATGGCTACCCAAAGTAGAACAAAAGCTGTAACAACAGCAACACCACAAACTTCCACAACAATTGAAACAACTACCGCTACCCAAACTAAAACTGCTACTGAAACAACCACAAAACCTCAAACTTCCACAACAATAGAAGCAACTATGGGTACAGCAAGTAGTACAATAGCTGAAACATCAAAATCAGAAACATCAACAACAGTTGAAACAACTTCGGGTACCCCAAGTAGTACAATAGCTGAAACAACAATTAAACCACAAACTTCCATAACAATTGAAAAAACTACGGATACCCATAGTACAACTGCTGCTGAAACAACCACAAAACCTCAATTTTCCACAGCAATAGAAACAACTACTGCTACCCCAAGTAGTACAATAGCTGCAACAACAACA
>NW_024377132.1:0-11881 GCF_016835505.1 Polypterus senegalus | reverse complement strand
AATATATATATTTTTGTGTAAATATATGTAAATATATTTTTATATATATATATATATATATATATATATATATATATATATATATATATAAAACTGCTAAAAAAAAAATTAAAGGAAAATTTTGAAAACACATCAGATCTCAAGGGAAAAAAGAAATCCTCCTGATATCTATAGATATAGACCGTAATGTTTTTGAAAAAAAGGATACACGTTTGATGGAAATAAAAATGATCAACCACAGAGCCCCTGAATTCAAAGACTTTCCAAAATCGGGAGTAAAAAAATTATGTGGCAGGCTAGTCCTTTTTGCCAAAATTTAATTGCAGCAACTCAAAATTGCCCCCAGCACTTTGTATGGCCCCGGGGCTTGTATACATGCCGACAACACGGGCATGCTTCTAATAGAGGACAGATGGGTTGGGGGGGGATCTCTCCCAGATCGGGACCGGGGCATCACGAGCCCTTAGCTGGGGGAACCCTGGGGCTTTGGGATGGCCCAAAAACAAATGTCCCAGAGGTGTTCTTTTGGGATTTAGGTCAGGAAAGGTGGGGGCCCAGTCAGTGGTATAAACCTTCCCTCCGGGAACTGCCTGCATACCACCACATGAGGCCGGGAATTGTCATGCATCGGGAGCCACGTACCAGCACAGGGTCTAAGGGTCCGGATTTCATCCTGATACCAATGGCAGCCAAGGTGCCTTTTCAAGCCTGTAGCGTCTGTGTGACCTCCATGGATATGCCTCCCCAGCCAAACCCACCACCAAACTGCCTGCTGAATGAGTTACAGGCAGCATAATGTTCTCCATGGCTTCTCCAGACCCTTTCCCCTTCTGTCAGCTCGGGGGTGAACCTGCTCTCATCTGTAAAGATAGGCACCAGTGGTGCATCTCCCAATTTGGTATTCTAGGGTTTAATGCCAATCGAGCTGCATGCTCGGGCAGTGACCCGGGGAAAAGGGAGGACATAGGGGCCCGGGTCACCCCCCATGAAGTGTTCTGGGTTTTTTGGGCAGAGAATTCACACCAGTGGCCTGCTGGAGGTCATTTTTTAGGGGTCTGGGTCTTTATCCGTTTCCCCCTTGCCCAAAGGAGGATACTGGGCCTCTGATGGGTTTACCTTTTATGGCCCCCCAGCTCCCAGAGTAACTGCTTGTCTCCAGAATCTCCTCCATGCCCCTTTTAGACTGTGCAGGGGTACACAGCAAACCTTCTGGCAATGACACTATTGATTCCATCCTGGGGAAGTTGGACTACCTGTGCAACCTCTGTAGGGGCCAGGATCCCATGCTACCAGGGCACTGACTGGCCAAATGCAAAACTAGTAAGAAACAGTCAGAAGAGATGGGGGAGGGAAAATGTCAGTGGCCTCCACCTGTTAAACCATTCCTCCCTTTTGGGGTCATCCATTGTTGCCCTCTAGTGCATCTGTTGTTAATTTCATTAACACCACAGCAGTTGAAACTGATTAACAACCCCTGCTACTTAACTGACCAGATTAATATTCCATAAGTTTCATTGACTTTATGCTATACTCTGATTAAAAGTGTTCCTTTAATTCTTTGAGCAGTTATATATATATATATATATATATATAATGTTTACAGGCAGCTCGTAATACTTCAAATAAACCAGCACCACCACTAAATTACAGTAAGTTTTAGAAAAGAAATAATCTTTTTTTGAAATTGGCTTATTTACTGATCACAATTGAGTCATTTGTTGAAAACCAGCTGATTACATCAGCAGACATTTGATCGAGCATCACTATTTCTTATATAATACTTGATAAGAGGTCAGTAAAAAGGCTGAATTACAAAATTATATTACCTAGAAAAAGAATCCATTTTAAGGCTTTTCCAGGTTTCAGAACAGAATCTTCATTAACATCGGTTTTTTAAATTTCAGACAGAGAAAAACTGATGCATTAAAGCTGTTTTTGTAGGATTGTGCAGTAGAGTGGTGCCATAACAAAGTGTCCCATGAGAAATACTCTGAGTATTGCTCTAGTATTGCATTTATTTTCTTTATAAAAAGTAATGTTCTTGGGCCATACGCCCTTTAGTGTTGCATATGCTGGCCTCATGGGAATCTTGCACACAGTGGAGTTAGGCCCAAGAATAATTATTACAGAAGAGAAAGGCATTTTATCCCTTACTAATTAAGGAAATATCCCCATTTCTCCTGAACATCAAAGGGAGTGGCCATCTGTTAGATGTGCAACTTTATTAAAAAGACTTGCTTGTACAAATGTAGACTGCTACTGTCAGTAGAAGATTTGTGAGGTGAAATATGGGTTGGGGTATATTGGGCATGATGGTGTTTTATGATTTACAGGCTCACACCACAAGAGTGTGTGTCACTGGGACAACAAAAATGTCAGTGAACTGAGTGTTTTTCTCCGGTGGTTTATTTGGGTTGTCTCATGTTAGACTAATTGTATCAGAAACCTTTGCATTACTGATTGTCAGAATGGTTTGCCAAAACAGACCAGGGGCCTCATGTATAACCGGGGGAACTCGCACTATAACATGGCTAGTACAAAGTTAAATGTGCTTACGACAAAAAAATCCAGATGCAGGAATCTGTGCATACCCAACTTCCACGCTCTTCCGCTACATAAATCCCGATCAGTGTGAAAACTAACGCTTGTGCACGCCGGGCTTTATGTAACGCCAACTCCACCCAGAATTACCCTCTTTGAATATGCAAATCAATATAAATCGCCCTTAAACTCAGCCTTCTGTGAAAAGACAAGGGGAAAAAGCACGGGAAAATATAAGAATTTCAGCGAATACCAAGTGGAGGAAAAAGGAAAAACATACTATTTGTTCAGATAAACCGGGTATAATAAAAAAAGGAAGTTGATCGAAAGTGACATAGCGTTTGGAGAAACTTGAAAGCTCACGTCAAAATCGCACAGCCGGGAAAAAAAAAGAAGTCAATTTCAAAAATCGCCCGAAAAGGCGAGTTGTACCCACTGTCTGAGTGTCATATGAAAGCTTATTAGGGCACAGAGAAAAAAGGCACACAGTGGGGAAAAAGCATTTAAAAGTCAACTTAACTTTACATTTCCACTTTTAATCGTAGTTTATTTTGTCATTAAAGTAGAACATCATAAACTTACTTTAAAAATTTTTTAATTAACCAGTTTTCAAATCACATCGTAATTAAAGTAGCACGCAAATGCTTTGTTTTTTATTTGATCTCTATGTGCCTATGTGTGTGAATCACTACTTGCTTCTTAAACCGCCTCTTCCTCCAACTGGACACAGAATTCATTACATTCGTGATATTACAGCTCTCTGAATAACTAAAATACTGAGATGTATAATGCGGATATCATTTTCATGATGATAGATGTTAAAGCACGCTATTAAACATGTTTCACTTTTGATGAAATTATTTATTGCAGCAGTACTCAGGGGCGGCTCTGGGGCTTGTGGTGGCACTGGGCAGAGGAAGAATCGGTGGCTCATTCCCTCGCCAATGTCAGTAAGGCAGCTTATGCACGTGGATGGCCAGCCCATTGCTGACACTGCATAGCCACCTCGGCTCATGACACAAGCATTTAACTTTTGCCAAATTTGTTGCTGCTTTTATCTGTTGGTTATTTTCTTCTGTGTTATATTCAATATATATTGGCGTAGCCGCCACTGCAGTCAGTGCTTTTTTTTTCCCCCAAGTAAACCGAGCCACACAATCAGCTCTGTAATAGAAGTTAAGTATCTTTTAAGCTTAGCATTCTTCAAAACGCTTTAAAGAACATTGAAATATTTCGTAGTACATGTTTAATTATTCTATCCTAACAACACCCCCAGTGAAAAATGATTATTTAAATGATTAAAGTTTTATCTGTATAATTTAATAAACATATTTTGCTGCATTTCACCTTAAAATGATATCGCATCATATGTAAATACCGCTTATAAAGTGCGTTGTGCGATATTATAACTGTAGTGCAAGTTTACAGTGGGGTGATTGTACTTATAAGTACAAAACAGTTTTAAAGGTGCAATTGATTGGGTGCATTTAAAGTTCTTAAAGGTCTGTACAGAAAAGACTTTAAAACGCTTTGCAGTGGCTGAGACAGCTGTCCCTGAAACTGTATACCCATAATTCTTCTTCCTAAACAGCTGTTTCTGTGATTCACACTCAGATACAGTGATATAAATATCCGGGATGCAGTGAGAGTAATATGGAAAAAGATGATCCCAAAGGGGAACCCTAACGGAGGAGCTGAAAGAAGAAGAAGAAGAAGAAGAAGGAGAAGTGAGAGTAACAACGCTTAAAGCAGTTATGGTATTTGGAATACTATGGCTGTTCCCTGACCATTATATTATTACAAGTTAATTACAATCAGATGCGCTACACTAATAAACAATATGCGGTTAGTTTCAGTGTATTTATAAAGCCGCCAGGGAAAAAAATGAGTAAACACAGGAACAGTACCATTGCTTTGACGGCGCAGGGTGCCGCCAGTCTGCAAAAACCCAGCGGAGAACTTGCGTATGACAAGGCATGAGGTACCGGGAAAAATGCGGGTTTACGCCAAGTGTAGGTTTTATACATCCGTTTGAACGGGGAAAAGTTCTTAAAGCAAATTTCTGGCGACGCACCGCTTATACATGAGGCCCCTGGTCTGTCGTCCATAGACAAGTCTGGAGAGTTGGTGAGTGCTTCCACAAAAGATACTGTTGCTTAATATTTAACCGCCCCCATTTCTTCCGCTCAAAGGTGAAGATCGAATTTGAAACTGTCCCAGAAGAAGTTTTGTGCTAGTGGTCTTCACAATGGTAAGATAAATGTTTGCCTGTTAACTATGAGTATAGGGATGATGGAGCTCTGATAATGATTTGATTTCTTTATTTCTTTCAACCCGAAGGTGAGGACTGCCCTACCTGGATGGTTCCCATCAATATATGCAAAGGACAAACCCTTTCCTGCTCCCAAATGAGTGTGCTGCTAATGGCTCTGACACATGTGACAGTAAAGATGGAGGCCGGACCAGTGGGTGAAGGATGAATGGAGTCTTGCATTGCAACATATTTTCAGCAATGGTTTAATGTATTTGGATGTTAATATTTAGAACGTAACATTTACTTGAGGCCTAGACTGGTAATGTACATTTTCTTGAGAAGTTTGGGGTAAGTATACCAAAGAGCAGGAAGTAGATGGGAAACTATTTTTGATGATATTTTTTTAATCCCAAGATAAACCCAGGGACTGTTGGCTTACAGTATTCACTACAGTTCTTCAATGCTGATAATCTTCTTCTGAACGAATTCACTTACTACCTTTGGGACAGACTTGGTCTACAAAATGATCTCTTCTCATTGGAGGTAGCCTCTGTCTATATATATACACCATCAAAATCTATATATATATATATATACACATATATACATATACAATATACATATATCATATACACATACATACATACAGATAAATATATATATATATACAGATATATATATATTATATCTATATATATTATATATTATATATATACACATAATCTACAAAAATATACACTCATCTAAAGGATTATTAGAACACCTGTTCAATTCCATTAATGCAATTATCTAATCAACCAATCACATGGCAGTTGTTTCCCAATGCATTTAGGGTGTGGTCCTGGTCAAGACAATCTCCTGAACCCAAACTGAATGTCAGAATGGGAAAAAAGGGATTTAAGCAATTTGAGCGTGGATGGTTGTTGGTGCAGACGGGCGTCTGAGTATTTCAAATCTCCCTCAGTTACTGATTTTCACGCAAAAACCATTTCTGGGGTTTACAAAGAATGGTGTGAAAAGGGAAAACATCCAGTATGTGGCAGTCCTGTGGTTAAAATGCGTTGTTGATGCTAGAGGTCAGAGGAGAATGGGCCACTGATTCAAGCTGATAGAAAGCAACTTTGACTGAAATAACCACTGCTAAAACCCCCAGGTATGCAGCAAAGATTTGTGAAGCCACAACACGCAAACCCTTTGGGAGGCAGATGGGCTAAAACAATGGAAGCCCCCAAACGGGTACCACTCATCTCCACTACAAATAGGAAAAAGAGGCTAAAATTTGCCCCAAGCTCACCAAAATTGGACAGTTGAAGACTCGATTTCTGTTGAGACATTCAAATGGTAGAGTCAGAATTTAGCAAACAGAATGAGAACATGGATCCATCATGCCTTGTTACCACCTGCAGGCTGGTGGTGGTGGTGTAATGGTAGGGGGGATGTTTCTTGGCACACTTTAGGCCCCTTAGTCCCAAATTGGGCATTGCAAATGCCCATCCTGAGCATTGTTTCGACCATGTCCATCCCTTCATGACCCCCATGTCCCAATCCTCTGATTGCTACTTCCAGCAGGATAATGCACCATGTCACAAAGCTCAAATTATTTCAATGGTTTCTTGAACATGACAATGAGTTCACTGTAATAAATGGCCCCCACAGTCACAAGATCTCAACCCAATAGAGCATCTTTTTGGGGTGTGGTGGACGGAGCGCGTCCCTGGGTGTGCATCCCAAAATCTCCATCACTGCAAGATGTTATCCTATCAATATGGGCCAACATTTTTTAAAGAATGCTTTCAGCATTTGTTGAATCAATGCCACATAGAATTAAGGCAGTTCTGAAGGCGAAAGGGGTCAAACACCGTATTAGATGGTGTTCCTAATTTAATTTTTAGGTGAGTGTATATACACAAAATATACATATCTATATACACATATACATATCTACATATACACATACTATCCATTACAATACACATACATTATATATATATATATCAATATATATATATACACACACACATACACATATATGTACATATATATATATATATACTGTATATAGCAAAAGTACTGCTTTTAAATTTTATTAAGAAGAAAAGAAAACCTTTTTAAACTGAGGGAAAATATACCAAACTATCTGTTAAGGATCTCTTTGTATGGCACGTGTCAGTTCAGACAGCTGCTCGAGCTCATTCTTGAGAATGCAACTATAGTTGTCCAGGAGAAAAGCTATCTTGCCTCAAATCAATGGAAACCTTTTTTAGGGTCTGTCCCTGAGACTTTAATTTCATTTCAAAGCAGAGCTTACTGGAAATTTGAGGCATTTGAATTGAAATGGGAGATCGGGGTATAACGGTGATGCCAGGAATACATTCAGAGTGTTGGGGCCTGCTGTTTTTTGTGTAGCTGCCTTCACACAGCTTCTCTGCTGCTTTATGAACAACGCCATATAAAGCTGTCGCTCCTTTCTTCAGGGTTCTGTACTGTTTTTTTGTTCGCTTAGTATGATTGTTAACAGTTTTTGTGTAGCTATTTGAGACTTACTTTACTGTTCAGGTACCCATTTCCTTTATTTAATCCGCGTTTTTACACTATTTTTTTCGCTTATTACGATTATAGTTTTTATTGATTCCCTTCTTTTGCTGACTGCCCCGTCATATAAGGCTTCCACTGTTTTTTTTTGAAGCAGCCTTTACACAGCCCGCTGTTTTATAAACAACGCATATAAGGCCATCCTTTTTTCTTTGTTTCGCCAAGGAAGCTGCCTTTTATTTAATCCACGGGTCTGATGTTTTATTGTTCATTTATTACATTGTTATAGTTCCTTTATATAGCACGTTTTCAGTTCAGCACTGTGTTGTAATAGACGCTGCACGAAAACCCCACTCTTTTAGAATGCAACGATAGTTGCGGGAAAGCAATCTTGCCTCAAATCAATGGAATCTTTTTTTAGGGTCTGTCCCTGAGACTTATTCTTTTTCATCGCTAGCAGAGCCTTTTCTGGAAATTGTAGGTATTTAATTGAAATGGGGAGATCAGAGGGTATAACAGGGATGAGGAATACATTGGGGTGTGGAGAAACTCTAGAGACAGGCGGTGTATTAACTTGTGGATTTTTCTGTGAGTATTTGAAGCAAGGGTTTTCCCAGAAGACCCCAGCTGTGGAGCCAGCTCGAGCATATTCTTTTCCTACCTTGTCAGTTTTGTAAGCGCTTTTGAACAGGTTTGATGCATGGAAGTGATCAGCATGCGCTCAGTCAGTTCACGGAGCTGCCTCTTGTGTGATGCTGCGATGTCCACGGTTTATTTAATTTAGCAAGCCGCACTTAAAGGTTTCTCGCTAAGAATTTTAACTCCGCTACAAAGTGATCCAAAAGTCTCATTTATACCGCGGTTTCTCATTAAACTTGTCCTCCAATAAAGTATTGCTTTAAGGATGACAAACAGCAGTGTGAGTGTGTCTATAAACTTAATTTAAACTTACGGTTTACACCATGCTTTGTTTTCCGCAGTAGCTGCACTTATGAATAAACTTGTATGGGTTTTTCTTCAGCCTTTCCTTGTTTTTTACGCATCTGCTCACAGTCAGTTCACGGGATTACGGGGGGGCGTGATGATGTAATCAACTCCACCCCCACGGGCCCTCGAAAACTGAAGTCCATAACAGTATATGGAGAAAATAGGTTCCAGTTATGACCATTACGCAGAATTTCGAAATGAAACCTGCCCAACTTTTTTAAGTAAGCTGAAGGAATGAGTCCAAATTTCAGCCCTTTTACCTACACGGAAGTTGGAGAATTAGTGAGTGAGTGAGGGTTTTCCTTTATAGTATAGATTATCCATGTGTGTGAGTTGAGTGTGAGAACAGTGCCTTAGTTTTTTTTTAGAGTCTCAATATGATATTAAATATGGAAGTTAAAAGAACAGTCCACAAAATGTATATTTTTTTAATATGTTACTCCATGTTGTTTACATAGATAGATAGATAGCACTTTTTTTTTATCATCAAGGGAAAATTTTGGGACCTTCCACAGAAGCTCAGTAAATAAATAAATAAATAAATAAATATAATGGCAATGACAACATCTCCACTCTCAGATATACATGAGGATAACTAAAAAAGTTTGAAAAAATATATCAGAGTGTTACAAGGTAAGAAGAGCAGTCACAGTCCAGTGAGGCACTATAAAGGTGTATTACTTTTTGAATGAGCCCCAGTCATGTTTCTTCAACACTTGTGTCAAAAAGATTCATTGGCTGAAAGTTTTCAATGCTAGTGTGTCAGAGAGAGGCTATGCCTAATTTTCGTGAATGGAATTCAGTTTTGTCTTTGGGGGTCCAGAGTGTGTTATATAACAAAAGCTTGCCTTTTAATTAGCTTGTAATAAGTGCTGCGTGGAGGTGGAAAGGATGGTTAAGCAGGGGGACCAAAAGAAGCCTAGGTTGGAGGAGGTTATGGATGGCACGAGAAAATGTTTCATCCCAAAGGATGCTCCAGAGTATCAGAAATGGAGGATAAAGATTTGTAGGGAGGTTGGGGATCAACTTACCAATCTTGGTAAACCAGGAAAATAGCTATTAAAAAAGATGATGGTGATATGTTATTGAAAGATTCCATGTCTCATTCCCTTTGGGAAACCCTTTTCTCTTCCTCTGAGTGGAGTTATGACCTGTCATAAGACATTAATGTATTTAATCATTTGTCCAGGCTCAGGGTGGCATGATCAGCACTGTGGGGGTGCTCAAGGTGATGGAAGCCTACAATGAACCAAACCTACACAGTCTGGAGTGATCTGAGCTGCAATCTTGGAATCCCGTCTTCCTTACTATCCCACACTGATCACCATGAAGAGATCCAGGAGTTCATTCGAGACCTGTTCACACCATTAGCAGAAGCTTGGCTGGGATGCCAAGCAGGAGAGGGTGAGCATGGTTGCCATTTTTACTACCTATATGAATGTATTTTATATTACCTCTGAAACAAGATAAAACTCAACTTTTTCAAGTTCTAATTTTGAACTTGCAAAATGGCTAATACCTGTATTATTAAACATTGATATCTTGGGCTAATGAAGACATGGGCATGAATTAAAAGCCACTTGAGTAACAAAGACTATGGGAACACAATGTTGCCCAAGGAGTACAGAATCAGGTGCTTAGCCAGGAAACCTTTAGTCGGTCACACCACCACTTCTAAATCATTCACATGCAATTGTTGACTTTCCCTCTTTAAAAAGCTTCTTCCTGTGCTGTAAGTTCTTTCTGTGGCCTTGTGTATGAAAAAGTGGTGGGTTGACATTTCCACAGGTTCATGGATAGTGAGCATTGTAACTGTATGTGTAGGTATATGACAGAATCGTGGAATTTACCACCACAAGAAAAGTGCAAATATGTTCATAAAGCCCATCTGTCATGATATGGAACATTAATCAAGAAGCATGATTTTAGAAAATGGGTGATGTACTGGGTACTGTTCTGATCTGGCTTGCTTCCTGGTCCATACAGTGAAGAGGCCCCTGGCCGACAAGGACCCCAACTGTCTCTGACAACCCACAGAGATGCAAAGAGAACATGCAAACTTGGCCAGACAATAAAAACAATTTGAACTCTACCCAGGACCCTGGATCTATGTAGCCAGAATGCTAACCAACGCGTACAGTGCTGCTTTTTGTCTTTGTGTTGACAAACACCTGTTAACTACTGTTTTTAGTTAAAACTGGGACATGTGTAGCCTTTCTGTTTGTATAGAACGAGAGTGCTAATGCCCAGTTTCCACCTAATGAAGCTTTTACTCCACCCACCGCCTCTCCCCAAAAACAGGTCATTTGGATGTCTTACTGAGGGTTTGGGTGCTAGGGAAACTTGGGAAAGCTGGACATAAGCCAACTCTGGAAGAACCCTCGTCAGCGCTTTTAAAGATCACGTTGAAGGCAAACACGTTCTGTCTGCTGATCTGAGGAGTCCAGTAAGCTCACTTCCTGATGCTTCTCTTGTACCCCGTGGTTTTTTGTAGCAGTGCTTTTAAAATGTGACTCATGACGCTTTCTGCTTAGTTTTATCCAGATATTTTTCCCATTTTCTGATGTAAATTTGATGTAGGGTTGTTTCAGTATAATATTTTCTTAATATTGAGACTATAGTGTTTTTCTTGTTTTGCTTTTAGGTGTATGTCACAGTTTTAAAGCATGGGAGACAGTGGTACTTTGGAAACCATGCTGAAGGTATGTATGATTTTTGTATACTGGGCATTAATAGCAAGCTCAATAACCAGAATTCTAAGTGGCAGCACCATCTGCTGGAATGACAAATCTATTGAATGCCAGCTATTTGGAGAACATATTTTCCGTGACAAGAGACACCCTGGTGGAGCCAGCAATCCCTTTAGTCGTCTAGGTTTGAATAGGGAGAGAAATAACCAATGTGTACAGAATATCAAAAGTTTTTTATACTTTTAATCCCCATTAATTTTATTCAATTTGTATTTAAAATTGTTCGTGTTTACTCTTTAAAAAAGGAGTGACCAGATGATTTTTGTTAAATGTGAGAACAAAAGCCATGCTTTTTAATATGTTGTCATTGAACTTCTGTCTAGTCCAACGTCATGTCTGCTGTACACGGCTCCATCACAGTGCACGATTTTGTACCATCGGTGTACAACTTTTGTTCCTTATGCTCAGAAACTTCAACCTTTTTCACTTTGCCAAACAATCTATTTTGGCTTTCACATTTCATCTCACTAGGATCGATGTTCATTCTCATCTTGGTTCTTAACAATTCATTTTCATTGCTTTTGCCATACACACCACTTGCTTAGTTTTAATTTTTGATTTTCTAGAAGTCTGCATCCATTACTACTCTTGCTGCCATTTTTGAGACTTGCAGCACTGTGTTCAGAAAACAATCACCCAAAAAGCTCATTTGGTCTGTCTGCCATTGTATAGTGTCATTCATAGTTGTCTTTCTATTTTCAAAAGTCTCCATTACTGATTTATAATGTTTATTGATTACATTTTTTGTAACTGTAAAATACAGTTTACCACTAAGCATCAGGCAGGCTATATGGGTCAAAAATTACAAATATGCATA
>NW_024377131.1:0-14880 GCF_016835505.1 Polypterus senegalus | reverse complement strand
GATGCCTTTTTAATATATTAAGAGATAACTTAAGTGTTTTGAATTTTTCGCTAAGACCATCTTTCATTCCGAAAGTAATAAAACTGTCCTTTTGGCTCCATGATGACTGCTTAGTGTTTTAGAGTGTTAGAAAGTCAAAGACTTAAATCTTTGTATGTAAGGACCTATTAGTTGACAGGCTCTCAAAAGGCAGGTGCAATGGAAAGGTAGTCCAATTGCTTGATATAAAGAAAAGACACATAGGCAATTTCAATGCTTATTGGAAGACAAATATATGTTGTCTGCAATAAGTGCCTAATTAAAATGATCATGATCTAAGCAATTTCCAGTTCAACCTAGATCATTTCTAGTAAAATAAAAAGTTACAAACATTTCCCAATTTACAAACAACAATTCTTTAATTAGATTTTCTAATTTTAGGATATTTACACTTAGCATGTCACCTTGAAGTTGGATCAAATAGGTTAAAATATAGGTGTTCAAAACTATAACTGACTGTAAAGGAAAATTTCACTGTAATAAAGTGCCTAAAATATTCACCCTTTGTAAACAAAATAAAATGTGAACATTTTCTAATATTGAATAGTGACTTTAATTTGCTTTTTGATACTATTCTATCCATTCATTATCCAGCCCGCTATATGCTAACTACAGGTCACGGGTCTGCTGGAGCCAATCCCAACAACCCCAGGGCAAAACAAACCAAGGGCAGGTTTTTCAGCCCACCACAGGCACGCACACACACACACACCAAGCACACACTAGGGACAATTTAGGATCACCAATGCATCTTACCTGCATGTCTTTGACTGTGGGAGGAAACCGAGTACTGAAGGAACCCACGAGACGGGGAGAACATGCAACTCATTAAAGGGAGGACCCGGGAAGCAAACCCGGTCTCCTAACGCGAAGCAGCAGCGCTACCCACTGTGTCACCATGCTGCCCTTTTTGATACAAAAAAACAAGAAGAATCTTTAATGTCAAAGTGAAAACACATTTCTGCAAACTGGTTCTAAATTAATTACAAATATAAAGCCCAGAATAATTAATCACATGAGTATTCACCTTCTTCAGGTCAGTATTTAGTAGATGTGCCTTTGGCAGCCATGACAGCCTCAAGTCTGTGTAGACAGTCCCTTTCTCAGTTTTGCACACCTGAACACTGCAATTTTCCCCATTCGCCTTTTGCAAAACTGCTCAAGTTCTATCATCTTGATTAGCATTGTGAGTGAACAGCCTTTTCAAGTTCAGTCACAAATTCCTAATTGACACTATTTTTCCAGGACATTAGTACTGTTGTATTTAAGCAAATCCTGTGTTGTGTTGGCTTAATTCTTAAGATGATTGTTTTTCTGGAAAATAAATCTTCACGTGTAGATGACTTGCATAACGCCTTCAGGTCTGCATTCATTTTACGCTCTTCCCTTACTAGCCTTCCAGGGCTTTTTGCAAAGAAACATTCTCACACCATTTATGCTTCCACCACAATAATTCATAGTGGGATTGTGCTTTAGATAAAGCATTTATTCTGATCAGTCGAGATCCGAATAAGGCTGACTTACTCTAGCCAAGATGTTGTGTTTTTTTGTTTTTTTTTAACAGCAGCATTGTGTTTGCTATTCTTCAATAAATATGAGACTGGAGAAGCACCAAGGCAGCAGTTGTTGTACATACAATCTCCAATCTGAACCACTGCAGCTTGTAATCCTTCACAGTTATCATAGATCTCTAAGGCCTCCTCACTAGTCTCTCTTCTTGCCTGACCATTCAGTTTTTGGGACAGCCTGCTCTAGGCAGATGAACCCAAGGGGATGCGATAACTACATTTTGTTGTACCTGTACAAAGACAAAAAAGCTGAATCATTTCATTTCATGTGCAGCTGTGTCATAATCTTTCCATTTTTAATGATTGATTTAACTGCACTCCAAGGTATTTTCAGTGACTTGCATATTTTCTTGTATATTTGAGTTGTGCTTTTAATCACCTTTCATAGAGTTGCTTGGAGTGCCCTTTGTGTTCTGAATATAGAAAGGCCACAGTACTGACTCACCATACGCTGGACCTTTCACACTAAGGTGCATTTATAGTACAATCAATTAAAACCCCAGACAGGTGATATGAATTTAACTAATCATTTGACATCTAAAAACAATTGGCTGTAAGGATATAGGTGTCATTTTAAATGGGAAGAATGCTTATGCAATTAATTATTTTGTATTTTTTTATCTTGTAATTAATTTAGACCACTTGACAGAAATCTGTTTTCACTTTGACATTGTCAGAAAAGCCACATTTAGTCCATTGTGAATTAATGTTGTATAACAATAACAACTGCGTGGGTTGGCGCCTGCCCAGGATTGGTTCCTGCCTTGTGCCCTGTGTTGGCTGGGATTGGCTCCAGCAGACCCCCGTGACCCTATTCGGGTTCAGCGGTGTAGAAAATGGATGGATGGATGGATGAACAATAACAAACGGAAAACGTCAAGGGGTAAACACTTTTATAGGCACTTTTGTGTGTGTGTGTGTGTGTTGTGTGTGTGCTTGTGTTTACACATTAATCCAGTTTAGAAGCTGGGAACTTTTCAGTCTTGATGAGATAAGAACCACCCCATCAGGCACAAGTCACAAACAAACCCTGGCTGAGGTCCCAATGAGTCCAATTGAACTGCATACTCAGACTCATGCTTATTCATCTAAAAACAGTTTAAAGTCACCATTTTACTTTTACGCTTTATGGTGTTTAATAAAATTAGATTACCAAATAATCATGTAGGCACAATGAGAATGTGCAACTCCATGCAATGTTTTTTACTATTAGGCAGCAGTGCTAACCCTGGGGCCATCATTCTGTACCTGGCTAATGTACTTGTGAGGTGAATTTGAACAATTATATACCATATATATATATTTATCTCTATATACTGTATAATCTTCATTTGATCTTGATCTTTGTTTGTCCACTAATTAGAAGAAGAAGCACTAGATGGCAGTAGAGAGACAGCTAAAACATAGGCATTGCATTAAGAATCTCCTCCAGGCTTATACTACTGAAGACTGTAATACTCCAGACACACCTCAAAAACACGACATTCAAACTAAACAAATTGTTGTGCTTTTAAATTAACAAAGAGATCTCATTTAGATCTTGATCTTTGTTTGTCTGTGAATTCACGCATGCGTAGACCACCTTCCAGTTTAGTATGGTGTTGTTACTCACGGATATCAACAATGTGCAGGAATAACTAAAGGTGTTGTGGACAGTGCTACAATGGTTAGCTCCTGAGGCCTGGTTAGAAATGAGATTGCTGAAGATAAAAGGAGCGCTAGGTAACATAGAATGAAAGAAAGACAGTGGTAAATGAATGGCAAGTAAGCACGCTGAAATTATTATTGTTATGTTGTAGTCAGCGAGTGCGTGCCTTACAGTTGTACCATGGCTTGCCAGTCATGAAGGATCCCTATTTATGCTTTATAGAGCCTGATACCTATGTGTCCCCTTTATAACCATTGCTCTGTGTATATTGCCTTACTCTTTGACTACAAAGCAACCTAGACTGGAGAAAGGTTAGAAGAGATCGTGAGAGGAAACAAGCGCCAGGAAAACGAGATGGACTGTGACCAAACAGAAGCAGAAATTTTCAACCACCACAATACTATTCGACAGTGATTCCGAGTAAGCTGCTCCTTCAATTAATTTGAATCAATATCCAATGGTTTTATTTTGTAATTTTGTTTCTTTATAAAAATCATAATGTGTGGACGAGCGGCCAGTTCAGACAGGAGCTGCTTAAACAGGGAGCCCTTCAAGAAACTTTAACACGCCAACGTAGTTGGGCATATGGCTAGTATATATATATATATTGTCACACACTGCCAGATGGGAGGCAGCTAAAGGCTCGAGTGAAGGCAGTTCTGAGCCATGCCGGATGTGGCAGTAGCGCACTAACCTCTTCTCACTTCCCTGTAGACCTAACCCGGAGGTTCCACCTGTCTCTCTGAGCACTTGGGACCAGCCAATGGAGACAGACCTTGCTAGTTCGCCCCTGATGTCACATCCGGACTAAAACAATGAACAATGAACACGTGTTCTAACTCTTATGACCTCACTCCTGTCTCCCTTTAAAAGCCTTCCCTTTTCCCTTCTGTGTCAGTCTTGTTTTGACTCTGCTGTAGTCACTTCAGTGCTGGTATTAAAAGAAAACAAAGTTGCAGCAGGATACCAAATTCATGGGTGGCTGCCCCAAACCTTTTCTGTCTTTGACTGCTTTGTGACAGTGGCGAGCCGGCAGGATGGAGAAGTCCCAGAAGAGAAGGGACAGGACCTGCAAACACCCAGGTGGGAGCGACGGGGCCGAGTATTCAGGCTGGGAGGGTGCCCGTGGTTCGGCGAGACCTGCGGGCTCGCCTCCCAGCACGCAGAACTAGGCCGCCCAGAGAGGCCAGGAGTGCGGTGGGGCTCACCGAACTGGGCTGCCCTGGGGGGGGGAGACAAGAGGGACTCAGTATGCTCTCTTGGGAGAGTGCCTGCCCCCAGTGAAACCACAGCCCCTTTTACCACCTTGGGTGCCCCAGACTGGCAGGTGAGTAAAATAACGAAGTGGAGGTTGATACTGAGAGGCTCACCAGTAAACAAGCCTGGTCCTTATGGGCAAAGTATGGCAGTGGCTACGGCCCTTGGAAAACAAGCCCACCAGGTCATTGAGCAGGTAGCGTGCTATCTGCTCCTGAAAGCACTTCCCCAGGCTTCACCCAGCCGGTCTGGGGCGTGCAGTTTAAGAACATGTCTGAGCTCATAGAGCTTGAAACACAGAGGGCGGCCTCACACCTGGGAGAGCGGAACCGCCCTTCTGCCAAACTCAGCCGGGTATGTCCTAAGACCTAGCCCTCCCTGTATAACCCGGAGCTTGCATCGGCCTCGGGCGCCAGGCACGCTAAACCGCTTGAGGCGAGGAGGAATGCAGTAGGGGAGGAGGGCTTAGGTGCTGACAAACCCGCTGACGGTCCCGCATACAGACGCGGGGATCGTTAACGGTTTAAAACTTCCGCTTGCTCGACTCCGCAGCAACATTTCCATTGTTGCCCGCCGCTTTGGCTACGACAATGGCTAAAATTCAAGACCAGTATAACCTGTTCCACGGGAAACCCCTGGTACAGCACCGCCATTGGTATAGCTACGGAGGATCAGTCCGGAAAGTAACCGGGAATCCTTCCTGATCCTCCGCACTCGTGATACTAGGGCGGACTGGTCTGACATTAAAAGCGGCGAGACACATACCACTCCCGGGTTAAGTTGGCCTCAGTGGACGGAGATGAACGCCTCAAGCTGCCTCCACGCCGTGAATCAGCCGGAGAGAGGTGAAAGCAGCCGCCCTGGCTGACGTGGCAACTCCGGCCGCGAGGCTGACACGCATCCACCAACGCCGCGGCGGAGCGGAGGAAACCACGCCATTGAGGTCGGCGCTGACCTCTCTCCGTGTTGGTTTCAATTTAAAAGACGCCGGTTCTTTCAAAAGGGAGCAATGGAATGACGACTCCCTGAAGTTTGTAAAAATGCAGTGGTCCTTGTCAATGGCCAACGCTAGTCGTCGATGCCACAGGGCCCCTACTTTGTGTTAGATAATGACCTCCTACCGTGTAGCAATGCATGACGGGCAGGGAGACTAGGCTGCTGCTAGTCCCGCTGCACTTCCGGGCGGCAGGTTCTGGAAGCTAGCACACCCCACCTCCTAGGTGGCCACCTGGGCACCGAAAAACTCTGGAGCGGATCAAGCTCGGGTTTTACTGGCCAGGAATTAATGAGGAGGTTCGCCGCTTTGGCGCTCCTGCCCGGAGTGTCAACTGCGACAGATTCCTAGAAGGGACCGTGCTCCTCTTGTTCCTATTCCCTTGATTGACGCTCCTTCCACAGAATCGGGTCACCTGGTGGGACCTCTAGAGCCCTCAGCCCGAGGACACAAGTACATTTTAGTCCCTCGGGATTATGCTACACGATACCCCGAGCTGTTCCGCGCTCAGCTACCTCTAAAGCCATCGCATCGGGAATTACTAGGGTATTCAAGCGCGTGGGGATCCCAAAGAAGTCTTGACAGACCAGGGGACCCCTTCACCTCGGAGACGTCTCAAGAGACTGCCAGATTACTGAAAATAAAAGCATTTAAAAACCTCGTGTATCATCCTCAAACCGACGGATTAGTAGAGAGGTTTAATCAGACCTCAAGCAAATGCTACGTGAAAGGAGGTCAGCGAGGATGGAAGGAACTGGGATCAGCTCCTCCCTCGTCCTTTTGCCTCATCGGAAGTCCCAAAGCTCCACGGGTTCTCCCTTTGAACTACTGTATGGGCGACAACCTCGCTATTGATATTTTGGAAGAAGGCTGGAGAAGAGGCTCTTCCCACCACTAACATACTGGAGTATATCGAGCAGTTACGCATAATAGATTTGGAAAGATTCGCCTGTCCTTAAAAGTCACATGGAGGAGGCTCAGCAGCACAGGTTCGCTACTACAACCGCGCATCGCCTTCGGGAGTTCCACCCGGAGATCGGGTCATGGTCCTAGCCTACCTCCCACTCTGTGCTTTGCCCACTGGCAGGGCCTCCCTACGGTAAGGAGAGAAGGGACTGGTCACTCATTTGGTGAGTCAACCCAATCGCCGGCCAAAGGAGCGGTATATCATGTGAACCTGCTGAAACGCGGAAGGACAGGGACCCTGATCCCTCCTCCGCCAGCCCCGCCACTCTTCGCCACACACACACTAACTTTGGCGCAGACTTGAGACCCAGGCAACGGCAGGAGCTGGAAACAGTTATCCGGACCGCTCGAGAGTAGGTCAGTGAACACCCCGAAGGACCCTCTGATTGAGCACAACATTGTGACAGAGCCCGGGTTGTTGTCCAGAACGCCTGCACTCGCCTCTCCCGAGGCAAAAGGCTGAAGTGGAACTGGAGATCAAGCGATGCTGGAACTAGGTGTAATTGAGGAGGTTATAGTCCCTGGTCCAGCCCCATTGTGCTCGCCGGTAAGCCTGACGGGAGTTGGAGGTTCTGCAATGACTTCCGCCGCTTAACCAAGTCTCCCAATTTGATGCCTATCCAATGCCACGCTGGGACGACTCCTCGAGAGGCTTGGACAGGCTCAATACCTGACCACATTGAACGACAAAGGCGTACTGGCAGGTTCCTTTAACGACCTCGCGGCTGAAAACGCTAGTACCCTTAGCTGACACTGGCAGTATCGCGTCCTTCCATTTGGTTACACGGGCCCAGCAACCTTTCAGCGCCGTGTGACAAAGTGCTTCGCCTCATAACTCATAAGTGTGCCTACCAGATGACGTGGTCATCTATTCCAGCACATGGAAGGAACACCTACAGCATGTCCGCCGGTATTACGGACATTGGAGGTCGGTTCGGATTAATCCTCAAGAAATGTTTTTGGATTGCTTGAGGCCAAATATTTAGGCTATCCTGGTGGTCGGAACGTAAGGCCACAGTGCTCCAAAATTGATGCCATTCTGAAATGGCTCTGCGCCGCAACCAAGCTGCAGGTCCAAGCCTTTCGGTTAGCCGGGTACTACCGCCGTTTGTACCGTTTTCGTGAGAAAGCGGCGCCTTGACTGATTTAAAAAGAAGAGGGCCCGAACATTGTGGTATGGACTGCAAAAACAGACGCTGCATTTGGTGACTTGAAGAAGGCCCCACGTCCCGCATCTATTTTGATGGCACCTAACTTTTCTTTGCCTTTCATCCTCCAGACGGACGCCGACACAGGCCTGGGAGCACGTTCTGAGCCAAAGTGTCGATGGTGTCAACACCCTCGCTTATGTTCCTGAGCCGGAAACGTGGACCGGGAGACCAGGTATGCGGCGGTGGAGAGGGAGGCTCCTGCATTAAATGGGCGAATCACTCAGCTGAGGTACTACCTGTTGGGTCGAGTTCACTCCTTTGTCACGACCATGCACCTCTACAGTGGATGGCCCTGCACAAGGAGTCAATCCGCTGGGTCACCCGGTGTTTTGACCTGCAGCGTATAAGTTTCGCCGCTCATCGCCGGGTTTCCATGCCAACGCCGATGCTCTCTCGGGTTTACGACCTTCTGAAAGCAGTCGCCACTCCACGGGTCTGGGCTGAGGGGGCCTTGTACACACGCCGCATGGGGGCAGGCAGCAAGGAGCCGGGATGGGCAGTGAGCGCACTAACTCTTTCTCACTCCGAGACTAACCCGAGGTTCCACCTGTCTCTGACGCCACTGGGACCGAGCAATGGAGACAGACCTGCCAGCTCCGCCCTGATGTCACATCCGGATAAACCAATGAACAATGAACAGCGTTACCCTTATGACCTCACCCTGTCTCCCTTAAAAGCCTTCCTTTCCCTTCTTGTCAGTCTTGTTTTGACTCTGTGTAAGCACATATATATATATATATATATATATATATATATATATATATATATATATATATATATATATATAAACTGCTCAAAAAATTAAAGGAACACTTTGAAAACACATCAGATCTCAATGGGAAAAAGAAATCCTCCTGGATATCTATACTGATATAGACTGGGTAATGTGTTAGGCACGAAAGGATGCCACATCGCTTGATGGAAATGAAAATGATCAACCTACAGAGCCCTGAATTCAAAGACGCCCAAAAATCAGAGTGAAAAATTATGTGGCAGGCTAGTCCATTTTGCCAAAATTTAATTGCAGCAACTCAAAATTGTACGCAGCACTTTGTATGGCCCCTGTGTTCTTGTATACATGCCTGACAACATCGGTGCATGCTTCTAATGAGATGACAGATGGTGTTGTGGGGATCTCCTCCCAGATCTGGACCAGGGCATCACTGAGCTCCTGGACAGTCTGAGGTGCAACCTGGTGGCATTGGATGGACCAAAACATAATGTCCCAGAGGTGTTCTATTGATTTAGGTCAGGAAAGTGTGGTGGCCAGTCAATGGTATCAATTCCTTCATCCTCCAGGAACTGCCTGCATACTCTCACCACATGAGGCCAGGAATTGTCGTGCACCAGGAGCCACTGTACCAGCATAGGGTCTGACAATGGGTCCAAGGATTTCATCCTGATACCTAATGGCAGCCAAGGTGCCTTTGTCAAGCCTGTAGCGGTCTGTGTGACCTCCATGGATATGCCTCCCCAGACAATCATTAACCCACCACCAAACTGCTCATGCTGAATGATGTTACAGGCAGCATAATGTTCTCCATGGCTTCTCCAGACCCTTTCACTTCTGTCACGTGCTCAGGGTGAACCTGCTCTCATCTGTAAAGCACAGGGCACCAGTGGTGCATCTGCCAATTCTGGTATTCTATGGCTAATGCCAATCGAGCTGCATGCTGCTGGCAGTGAGCTCAGGGCCCATTAGAGGACATGGGGCCCTTGGGTCACCCTCATGAAGTCTTTCTGGTTGTTTGGTCAGAGACATTCACACCAGTGGCCTGCTGGAGGTCATTTTGTAGGGCTCTGGCAGTGCTCATCCTGTTCCTCCTGCCCAAAGGAGCAGATACTGGTCCTGCTGATGGGTTATGGACCTTCTATGGCCCTCTCCAGCTCTCCTAGAGTAACTGCTTGTCTCCTAGAATCTCCTCCATGCCCTTGAGACTGTGCAGGAGACACAGCAAACCTTCTGGCAATGACACGTATTGATGTGCCATCCTGGAGAAGTTGGACTACCTGTGCAACCTCTGTAGGGTCCAGGTATCGCTCATGCTACCAGTAGTGACACTGACTGTAGCCAAATGCAAAACTAGTGAAGAAACAGTCAGAAAAGATGATCACACAAAATGTTTCTGATCATCAAACACATTTAACCATTAGTCAAATATAACACAAGTAAACACAAAATGCAGTTTTTAAATGATGGTTTTATTATTTAGGAGAAAAAATCCAAACCTACATGGCCCTGTGTGAAAAGTAATTGCCCCTTGTTAAAAATAACCTAACTGTGGTGTATCACACCTGAGTTCAATTTCCGTAGCCACCCCCAGGCCTGATTACTGCCACACCTGTTTCAATCAAGAAATCACTTAAATAGGAGCTGCCTGACACAGAGAAGTAGACCAAAAGCACCTCAAAAGCTAGACATCATGCCAAGATCCAAAGAAATTCAGGAACAAATGAGAACAGAAGTAATTGAGATCTATCAGTCTGGTAAAGGTTATAAAGCCATTTCTAAAGCTTTGGGACTCCAGCTAACCACAGTGAGAGCCATTATCCACAAATGGCAAAAACATGGAACAGTGGTGAACCTTCCCAGGAGTGGCCGGCCACCAAAATTACCCCAAGAGCGCAGAGACGACTCATCCGAGAGGTCACAAAGACCCCAGGACAACGTCTAAAGAACTGCAGGCCCTCACTTGCCTCAATTAAGGTCAGTGTTCACGACTCCACCATAAGAAAGAGACTGGGCAAAACGGCCTGCATGGCAGATTTCCAAGACGCAAACCACTGTTAAGCAAAAAGAACATTAGGGCTCGTCTCAATTTTGCTAAGAAACATCTCAATGATTGCCAAGACTTTGGGAAAATACCTTGTGGACTGATGAGACAAAAGTTGAACTTTTGGAAGGCAAATGTCCCGCTACATCTGGCGAAAAGGAACACAGCATTTCAGAAAAGAACATCATACCAACAGTAAAATATGGTGGTGGTAGTGTGATGGTCTGGGGTTGTTTTGCTGCTTCAGGACCTGGAAGGCTTGCTGTGATAGATGGAACCATGAATTCTACTGTCTACCAAAAATCCTGAAGGAGAATGTCCGCCATCTGTTCACAACTCAAGCTGAAGCGATCTTGGTGCTGCAACAGGACAATGACCCAAAACACACCAGCAAATCCACCTCTGAATGGCTGAAGAAAACAAAATGAAGACTTTGGAGTGGCCTAGTCAAAGTCCTGACCTGAATCCAATTGAGATGCTATGGCATGACCTTAAAAAGGCGGTTCATGCTAGAAAACCTCAAATAAAGCTGAATTACAACAATTCTGCAAAGATGAGTGGGCCAAAATTCCTCCAGAGCGCTGTAAAAGACTCATTGCAAGTTATCGCAAACGCTTGATTGCAGTTATTGCTGCTAAGGGTGGCCCAACCAGTTATTAGGTTCAGGGGCAATTACTTTTTCACACAGGGCCATGTAGGTTTGGATTTTTTTTTCTCCCTAAATAATAAAAACCATCATTTAAAAACTGCATTTTGTGTTTACTTGTGTTATATTTGACTAATGGTTAAATGTGTTTGATGATCAGAAACATTTTGTGTGACAAACATGCAAAAGAATAAGAAATCAGGAAGGGGCAAATAGTTTTTCACACCACTTATATATATATATATATATACACATGTATATATATAAAGGTATTGAGCAGTCCATGATGTAGAAGGGCATCCCGCCGAGCATGGGACCTGGTTCCCGCCACAATGTATATATATGAATATGTATATATATATACATATAATATACATTTGTGTCACATTCACCCTATAGGTACATTAGCCTGGTAAATATTATACTTAGCACATTTTGGGTGAATTTTTAATATTGTTTTTATTTGTTTAATTAACAATATAGACTATAATTTATGCTATGATTCTTAGCAACATCAACATAAATCACAAAAATATATACTCAGTTTTACACCTAGGATTTAATACTGATAATCTGTAGGTGAACCAAAGACAGCTTTGAAAAATATCTGTCCATGTAGCCATGAAACCAAACTATATACAGAGTATTTTTGGATGTGGAGACAATCCTTATGCATAGTTGTTATGTGGTATATATTTCCCAAAAAAATCTCTTTTAATGTGCCAGCTTGATTTAGAAACTATTAGAATCATTAAGCAAAACAAGGCTTGACACTTCAAATTAACTCCTCTCTATCAGATTTCCTTATATCAATGTAATATTTTTTATCTTTCAGTATAATGCATCTCAAGTCCTAAAGAAAAGTCTAACTGTGCTGAGTGCTTGTAGCTGTAACTCAATTTGTAGGTCCTATATATTTTAATGATAATTCTAATGAATGTGTTTGTTTTGTAATTTGTAGTCACCAATAACAATGATAATTGTCTGGTACATTAGCTTTGGATTGAGTATCTGTCTCACGGATTATGTTTACTTATGTGATATAGTTTATTTTAGGATCTGATGTAAACAGGTTCCTTTAGTAATAAATGATACCATATACTATTTTATTTACACCATTACATAAGATGAATATTATTTATGGATTTTGAGGGACTACCAGTCTATCCTGGGCATGCAACAATAGGTGGAAGCATCCACACAAAACCATTTTTTAAGCAACTTTTAAATATGTTCCATCAAAGCTTATCGATTAAGATTATTTCTAACTCAATGAAGCCTAAAACAAAAAAATTTGATGGGTCCCAGAATTATTAAAATGACCCTATTTATATGCATATAGCATGATAAAATCAGCTAATGAGAAAGAGAACAACCAGTATCAGCAGAGTGTTAAATAATATGATGCAAAATTGTTTTTTATTCATCCATGGATGGAGCATTCTTATCTTAATGTTACTGAAGATAAATATTCACACATTTTCTCTAGTCTAAATTTAAAATCAATCAAGAGATTCTGCATTGAAAAGATAACAGGTTACACCAGACTAGAATCTTAGTACACATTTGGTTTTAAACTAATTTTAATGCTAAAAATAATTAAAAATATATTCCTTCTTTTCTGAACTATGTATTTCATCACAGGGACAGAGTAAACAACACCATATTTATAGAAGCGTCAGAGGTGGGGCTGTTACCATCTCTAGGCACATTCACACATGCTTTGAAGTTCATTCATAATGCATCAATTTAAAGTTGCCTATCGAGTTACAATCTTTGTAACATGGTTGGAAACTAGATGTGCCACATAAATCCCATAGAGTAATAGGGAGAACCTGTATACTACATACAGGCCAGGCTTTTAAACTGAGGTTCCCGGAGCTGTGGGTAGCAGTGCTAACCAATATGCCTCCTTTCATCCTTTACCTTTATAGTGAGTATCTATATAGCATCAGATACGAGGAGAGTTGTTAAATAACCTAACACTTACCGCACATTTGGGATGTGGAAGAAAAACCCCATGTACACAGGTAATGTGCTTTGAACCCAGGATTTTGACGCTGTGAGGGTAGGAACATAGTCCATTCTGCCACTGAGCTGACCCATTGTGCCACCTGTAATGCCAGAAAGAGTATAGTAATAAATCACATAATAGTTGCAGCAGTTATTTCAGACTATTCTCATGATGTGTATGAGGTGACCAAATGTAGACAGACTTCAGTTCCTGCAGCTCATGTAATATTATCTCAATTACTTTTACACTTTTTTAATGTGAAAATAAAATAATGGTAAAATATTCAATTTAGCAGACCATTAAAATTCATGTTGCTCCAAAGTGCTGGTTAAAACCAGTTAATGCAGAATTGTTAAGTTGAAGCCTTCATTCATGGTGTAAATGAAAACAATAAATATAAATGCAGTCTGTACTCCCCAAACTAAAAAGAGCAACAGCTGTATAAATTACAATAAACTATGCATCTATAGCATATTATGTTTATCTGTCAAAACTGCTTAAAAGATTGTGGTTCAGTTGTCATTCCGCTTTTAGACATTACTGCAACTCTGTCTATATTCTACTAAATACAGTGAATATTGTAGTCTTTATATCTTTTTTGCATTTTAGTTGGTCATTTCATCTGTCATTATTCTTTTTTAAACAGTAAATTCAGTATGTTTCTGTCAAAATTAGAACCAATTTGAAGTAGTAATATAATATATTTATCTAAATATTACTATTGTAGAAGATATTATATGAATATTACTATTTCCACAGTATTACTGTTTTGCAAGCATACATAAGAACAATACATTGTAGAAGTGTACAGTGTAGTAAGTGTTAGATTAATCAGTGTTGTATCCACAAAAGACAATATTGTCACTGATACATCTGATCCCCAATTGAGATGATCTCATGCAACAGAAGTGCTGTTAATGATCTGTACAAATAGACTTGATCCCTCGTGCTGTGGTAATGCACTCACTTGGAGTGTTAGGATGCTGGTTTACCTCCAACTGTTGTATTATACACATGGTCAATCTGAATGAGGTAAGGCAAGTGCAAAAAAAAAAAAAAAAATTTGCTTTGACCCTATCAAGCTTTGACACTAGCTAAAGCAACATCTGCAATCTTCCTTGAAGAGAAACCATTATAGAAATCAATCTGCCCAGGCGTGTTGAGACATCCTGTGGGGTTGAATATTCCTTCCTTTAGCAATTAAACTTTGAGGAGTATCCATTAAGTTCAACAATCCCAAAAAGGCCAATTAGCAGAAAGTCGATGACGGTTTACAGATATGTTTCAGTGAGGAAAACAAATTAAAAATTGGTAGAAAAAAGAAGACTGAGAAAAATGAGATACTGAGGTTTTAATTTTTCTGAAACTGAATTGGCATAAACAGCCCTTCCAGTTGAAAAATATACTCCTGCATTTCAAAAGAATGTGTGCTAATCATTTTAAAATGCTGAAATAATGTGTAAAAAATATTTTAAAATGTGTGTATATTATTTAGTCACAATATTGAATACAGCTGTTTTTATTTTCATTTGTACACATCCAGTTTGACTGTAGGTATCCACTCTATTTACTGTACTAAATATGAAATAGTCTGCATAAAATAGTAAAGATTGCATAGATAATCTTATAATTCTGCTCATATAGGGAAAAAAACAAATCTTCAAGAATTTCAAAAAGGAATGTATTTTTTAAAAATATTGTGTTTTGTTAAAATGAAATACTTTTCCTTACTTTGTAATTTTGGTCAAATGTATGAAAAAAAA
>NW_024377130.1:0-23317 GCF_016835505.1 Polypterus senegalus | reverse complement strand
TTCTGCAATCCCAATCCAATTGCCTTACTGTCAAGAGAATGAACTCTTGTATGAGTAGCAGGCGCAAGGAAAAAGTGAGAAAATTACTGCTGATTCCGCATGGATTCCGGAGGCAGGTGTGAGAATTAGCTCATTCCCATCTACTAGGAGCCCACTTGGAGCCGGAAAAACTCTTGAGCGTATTAAGCTATGCTTTTATTGGCGGGAATAAACAAGGAGGTCCATTGCTTCTGTGCTTCATGCCCGTAGTGTCAGCTGCGTCAGATTCCCCGCCAGGACCGTGCTGCTCTTGTTCCCTGTCCCCTGATTGATATACCCTTTGAGCAGATCGGAGTCAATCTAGTTGGTCCCCTTGAACCTTCTGCTCGTGGCCATAAATACATTCTGGTCATTGTGGATTATGCCACTCAGTATCCTGAGGCTGTCCCCTTGCGTTCAGCTAATTAAAAAAATATTGCACGGGAACTAGTAGGGTTATTCGCTAGGGTTGGGACCTTAACAAACCAAGGGGCTCCCTTCACCTCTGAAACATTCAGGGAATTAGCCAAGTTACTTAGAATTGGTCTGAAAACCTTAGTCTATCATCCACAGACAGACTGGTTAGTAGAACGATTTAATCAGACCTTGAAGAAGATGCTACGCAAGGTAGTTAGCGAGGATGGGAGAAACTGGGATGAATTACTCCCCCTTATCTTTTTCGTCTATCAGGAAATCCCTCAGGCCTCTACTGGGTTCCCTCCTTTTGAGTTATTGCATGGAAGGCAACCACAAGGTTTCCTCAACATGCTAAAGAAGGCTAGGAGGAAAAGGTCCTTTCCTCCTGTAATATATTGGAGTATATCGTGCAGTTACACAATAGATTTCCTAAAATCAGACCAGTTCTCAAAGAACACCTAGAGTGTGCTCAAACAGCGCAGGAGCGGTGTTATAACAAAACATGACCCTCCGGGAATTGCACCCGGCGTCGGCGTTATGGTGTTCATACCCTCATCACATTCTAAATTATTGGCCCATTGGCAAGGGCCCTGAGAGGTCAAGAGGCGTAAAGGGCTCATCGACTATTTGGTAAAACAACCCAATCATTGACCAAGTGAGGGATGAAAGCCATGGAAGGGCAGGGAAGCCAACCCTTTCTCTGGCCAGCCCCACTCCTTTTGGAACATCCACACCTGAACTTCAGTTCAGATTTATCCTGGAAACAATGACAAGAGCTGAAATCAGTGATCTTGTCTGTGACAGGGATAGTTAATGAGCAGCCCGCCGCGACCGGTCCTGGATGAACACGACTTTATTACAGACCCAGGTGTGGTTGTACAGAGAGAGACCCCTATAGGCTTCCTGAGCTGAAACAGGTGGAAGTGGAGCTGGAAATCAGACTTAATGCTGGAAATTGGAGTGATTGAACCAAGTCACAGCCCATGGTCTAGTCCTATTATTCTGATTCCAAAACACGATGGGTCCCAGAGGTTTTGCAATGACTTCCAGTGACTCAATCAGGTCTCCAAATTTGATGTGTATCCGATGCCTCGAGTAGATGATTTGTTGGAAAGGCTCGGTAACTCTCAATATATAACTACTCTTGGACATGACAAAGGGGTACTGGCAAATTCCCTTAGCTGCCTCTACCAAAGGAAAAAATGACTTTAGCACCCCTAGCTGACACTGGCAGTATACGGTACTCCCATTTGGCTTGCATTCCAATGTCTGGTGGACACTCTGTTACAGTCCCACCAGGCCTACAGTGTTGCCTATCTGGATGATGTCATCATCTTTTCCGACACCTGTGGGGAACATATACTGCAGGTGAAAGCGGTGCTCTCAGCACTAGCACAGGCCAAACTTCGTATCAATCCAAAAAAATGTTATTTCAGGTTGAAAGAAGCCAAATATTTGGGCTACCTAGTGGGCGGGGGCTCCATGAAGCCACAGTGTTCGAAAGTTGAAGGCATTCTTAATTGGCCCCGTCCGATTACCAAGATTGAAGAATCCACTGCATCCACTAAACAGTATCATCTCCAGACAGAGGAGCAGCTTCAGCGACAGACTGCTGTTACTGGCCTGACAGACTGAGGAAATCATTCCTCCCCCACACTATGCGACTCCTCAATTCCACCAGGCGGGTAAACGTTAACATTATACAAAGTTATTGTCTGTTCTACCTGCATTTGTATCACTCTTTAATTTAATATTGCTTTTTATCAGTATGCTGCTGCTGGAGTGAATTTCCCCTTGGGATTAATAAAGTATCTATCTATCTATCTATCTATCTATCTATCTATCTATCTATCTATCTATCTATCTATCTATCTATCTATCTATCTATCTATCTATCTATCTATCAAGCAGGTACAGGCATTTTTGGGATTAGTGGGTTACTACAGCCAGTTTGTCCCACGATTCTCAGAGATGGCTATGCCCATGATGAATCTGACAAAGAAAACAGCACTTGTGAAAGTGTTTTGGGATGTCGCTACTGATACAGCATTTAGTGACTTGAAGTGGCCCTGACATCAGCACCGGTTCTAAGAACGCCTAATATTTATGTTCCTTTTATTCTCCGGACTGATGCATCGGTCACCGGACTCGGAGCCGTGTTGAGCCAATGCATTGATGGTGCTGAACATCTCGTGTTGTATCTCAGCCAGAAACTGTTGGACCTTAAGAGGAGGTATGTGGCGGTGGAATGCAAGGCATTGATGATTAAATGGGCAGTGACCCACTTGAGGTACTACCTGTTGGGACGGGAGTTTACCCTGGTTATGGATCATGCCGCTTTGCAATGGATGGTAGTGCATCTACCCCCATGTTACCAGGTGGTTTTTGGACCCCCAACCTGTTTACTGTCGGGGCACATTCCAGGCCAACGCTGATGCCCTCTCTCGTGTTCACAACCTCTTGGTGCAGATTGCCTGACCCGGTGGGTCTGGGCTAAGGGGGAGTTTGACCTGTCCATTGGACATTATACGGGATGGTTCCCCAAAACTTTATCTGACTGCCTGTCGAATTTTCTTTCAATTACAATATATATATAACCATATATAAAATCTAACACCTATTTGTCTACCTTTCTGTTTGTATGTCTGTCCGCTTTTCATGAGAGAACTACTTAAAGGATTTAGATCAGGTTTTTTTCCGTAATTTGCTTGAACATTATGGTTGATTTTGCAACTTCTATCATTGAGCTAAGTACCGTATAATAGTTCAATTGTGGCACAGATTTATTCTGCAAATCTGAGAGACAGGCTGTGGTCCAAGGGGAGCAGGACCTCAGGAGTGGGGACCCAGGTGGGGCCATCCTCACTCGCGTGCCAGCCTCCGTTTGAGTCACTACTTCTTGCCAGGTGTTGGAGTGTACCTTGCCTCCATTTAGCTAACAATGCCCATTTGTTCAGCAGACATTATTATCTAGAGGTTGTTAAAGAGTAACGTTTGACATTTTTGAGAGAGAGTTTAGAGCTACATGTGTTTTAGACTGTACCTGCCCATTACCAGAGACATCATGGCCACATGCTCTTCTCCTCATGCAGGGGATGCTTTCCCGTCAGAGCTGAACACAATCAGATACAGTGGCAACATTTCATGGGAGTGTATCTACCTTCTGCGATTATTTTTTAATTTTTTAATAATTTTTAAAGTTTGTCCTTTTTCACTACTACACATGCGGAGCCGCAGGGGACAGCTAGTATTTATATATGTGTGTGTGTGTGTGTGTGTGTGTAATTAGTAGAAGGGTAGCATCCATATATACAACATCATAATGTAAGTCTCTAAAGAAAGGTCTGGTGAAAAGGTCAGATGACCTGGAGGACAGAAAAAACAAAAAAACTCCAATTAAGCAGCAGGGATTTCATGGCCAAAAGACCGCCAAGCTCCCACTGGGGATTCTGCCTAACATAAATATGCTTAAATCATTCCTTATTGTTCCCAAGCTTCATCTGACAGGTTTTAATGCAGTCAGTCTCATGAACAGGTGTTGCACCCACCTTCATTCCTGCATCACAGGTGGCTGCAAAGTGCTAGTCAGGTGATGGTGGCACAAATCACCACTACAGAAGACCCACAAATTAAAGCAGAGAAAAGCAGAGATTAGTAAAGACTGTAAATTCCCAAACTGTAAAATTCTATGCCTATATAGTCTATTAAGATTACAGCAAAAGTCCGCCTCACAACTTCTTTCAGCTTATCCCTTGGAATTATAAGAAGACTATCTTTAGAAAATCTAACGTCATGATTTGGACTGTAGGGAGACAGGCACACCAAAATATAGGAAGGGATTTAAGGCTTTTTTACACCATTAGTAGTATTATAAAGTCAGTTCTAAAAGATATGGGTAACTGGAGAGATGTGCTCAAGTAAATGCATTATTACTGCCATGGCTTTTAACACTAAGGAATCAAGTTTATTTCTAATACCCTCAATTATTTCCATTTTTGTCACTAAGATTTTTGTTTTTCCCCTTATTTGTTTTGAGAAAGTTACCACTCATTCATTCGGAAATACTAGTAAGAGCATCAGGTGCATTAGATGTTATTAATAAATAAAGCTGTGTGTCATCTGAAAGGCTGTGGTGGTTCATCTTATGTTTTGAGATAATCTGGTATATTTGGTATGTAGATTGAAAAGAGTCTAGCACAGTGTGTCGCCTTCCAGATGCATAGGTGGGAGACCTCCCTGGACAGGTTGATAGGCTCTTGGCCAGAGTGGAGATTCAGTTGTCATTGTCCATGTTGGAACAAATGACATACAAAAGAGTAGTCTGTCACTTCTGCAATCTAAATGTAAAGAGATTGATGCCATGCTGAGGTGCAGAACAGACAAGGTAGGTAATCTTCTATAAACATCTGTCTTTGCCAAGTTATAGGTAATTGGTTAGTTGAGGATTTTTTAAACTAGGGACTTGGTTGGCAAGGAGTTAATGAAATTCCAGGCAATAGTGTAAAAATAAATATCTATAGTAATGTAAGTTCTAACCCAAAGTTTAAATGCAAAAATAAAATAAGTAACACAAAAATAGCTTGTCTTAATGATAGAAGTATCAAAGATAAAACAATTGAAATTGCAGTTGTTTGTAGTTGAGCATAATATATTATAGCAATAACAGAAAACTGGCTAATAACAAAGACAGGAATGAGCATAACATAGATGGAAACACATTTTTAGGAAGGGTAGACAGTGTAGAAAAGGAAGTGGGCATGATGTTTATGTCAAACAAAAGTCTTCTTCAGTTGGATAATGAGCCCCATCTTAATGAGGAAGTCTGGATTTCCAAACAGGAAAGCATTAGGGAAAGAGGCCTTATTTTAAGATTATGTTATTGACCCCCCAAGCAGACAATAATTTCTATGTGCATGTTTTAGTAGTATTAAAGAGGCAAATTTACAGGGGATATTAAAGTCATTGGGATAAACTTGTAAATAGCAGAGTATAGAGTAGGAGTTTTTACATGAAATCAGTAACTGTTTTAACACATTGTGTTATACCACCAATAGGGAGAAGTCTGTCTAAATTAATAATTTTATAATAATCAGTTCAAAAATGAAGGTATAGAGCTGATTGAACTACTAGGGTCAAGTGACCATAATATAATGCAATTCCCAGTGTTTTGGAAGAACGCACATGCAATAACTAAAAGTGTTAAGTTTAGCTTCAGTAGGGCAAATTTAGTGCACATAATGCAAAGTCTAAGGGGGTGAACTGGGATAAGCTTTTAAGTGTGGAGACAGTAGAGGAGCAGCTGAACAAGCTTAAAATGTTTTACATATAATACAGGATAGAACATTAGAACAATCTAGACAAGAACAGTCCATTTATCCCAAAAAAGCTTGCCAGGCCTATCCACTTAATACTCTAAAAACATCAAGTCTAGTTTTGAAAGTTCCTAAAGTCGATTACTGTCTACCATGCTACTTGGTAGCTTGTTCCAAGTGTCTATGGTTCTCTGTGTAATATGTACATCACTAAATTTAGAATTAATAGGAATTAATTAAAGATCTGCAGTAGATTAATAAAGATTTGAAAAAGGAAAAATGGGGAGGGTTATGTCAGGAAGGGCATCTGGTGTAAATTGGGCTACTGTTGGCCAAAGAAGGCTAGAAGAGAGGTGAGACGTGTCCAGAGGCAGATGGACAAGAGGACGGTAAAGACAGTGGAACTGAGGGTTGGAACTTTGAATGGTGGCAGTATGACTGGTGTTTTATCTTGGTAGAGTAATATATGTATTGCTCTACTTTCCCCTATTGTATTATTAATATACAGCCTTAGAATGCCTAATCTCACAGACTTACCACTGTTTATAAGATATTATTTTATATAACTTATCCCGACCTTGCCTTTTATATCTATAACCTCAGGCAATTAGATGTAGTAAAAAGACAAGCAGGAGTTAAGCCATATCTCAGACCAATGGGTGGAATAGATCATCTAATCTCCTGCCCAAAAATCATATGTCAAACATCCTGGCTTCTTTGCAGGGGGTTCAAAGACTTTAGCAGAGAAATACTCATCAAACTGGTTTAAGACACATCCCCCCAAATTCTGTCATAAAATTACAAAAGACAGTCATATGGGGTCAAACACTGAATACCTCTAAATTACATTGGTTTGCCTAAATTATAAATAAAGACATACAAAACATTTATCAAGTTATATGCAAAATCTCACATCACAACACTCCACCCCGATGAATGTTTTGTACAATGTCTTTATAAACAATGTCTTTAAATTGTTTCAAGAGTCTGATGCATAACTTGTGCATTGATTGGCAGTATTTGCTCTCCCAGTGTTAAAAGTTGTCCGTGACCATTTGTCCATTACATATCTTCTTTATTTCAAAGACAATCTGAAGAACTTGGAAGTGCTCCTGATGACTTGTATCTGCTCCAGCTTGCTCAACTGTTTCTTTCTGCAGTCTTCATATGTCATCAGATCTGGTGGTTCAAAATGAGACAAGTCCACACCTTCCACTAAACTAGCCCACTACAATTTAGTCTATTGTGTGAATTTTTAATCTGTACTTGTTCTCTGTCTAACTGCTAATTAGACCCCTGTCCCAAACTATCTGTTTAAGCATATGCAGCTGTACAATTAACATCAAAATTTGAAAGGTAACATGCCACAGGTGCCAGTACAACCACTTCTGCCCAAGTGACAGCACATGTGCCACTGCATAAACTGTTCACAAACCAACATTTGTGGCCCCTCTGCACACATTTGGGGTTGACTTAGTTGCCTCTTGTGCTTTCCTACCCATGGTGCAACTCTTGACTGCCATCAGCCTTTACCAGTATAGGCTGGCATCACCACCATGAGACATCAAAGCTATGCAACTCTCATCATTCCCCCGTAGGCCACCCCTAGAGTTGTTTGCTCACCATATGCATACTCATTGTGCTAAACACCTCAGTTCAGAATTGGCCCACTGGTCCTGTGCCTGTACCACAGCCGACAATCTCAGCAGGGCTTCCATATTTTCCCAATTAGACTATACCTAAACATCGGAGCCCATATGTCTTGCAAATGTATCAGCTGCACCTGCTTTCCTGAAAAGTTCACCAATTTGCTCAGTATACCTTATATTATTATTAATTATCCCACTTAATTAATTAATACCCAGAATGTATACTTTATGAGCACAAAATAATCCCCTTATTTTGGCATTCCTAACTGGTTTGTTCAGTTTCCACCCCTTGGAATATAAATTTGCTGCAGTAATGAACAAACCTTTCCTTTTAAACTATAGCTATTGTGACTAGTCCTATTATTGCATGACTTGTGGACTTGTTACTTACTTAAACCCCAGTAAGTGTCTTTTTCTTGCTGTCTCTTCAGTTCTTCTTCATGTCTTTGTCTTTAGTCTTTGCATGTTGTCTTTTCTTCATTCTGCTATGTAGGCAGGTCTGCAAAATGGAAGGTGACAAAGCAGTTTCTGTCCATCTCATTTTCTTGGCTGTCGACCTGGTGCCAAACTCAAACTTTGCTTCCAGGCATTCATTGGAACAGCTTGGCACTAGTGCCATGCCACTCCAATGTGCCAATGGTAACCCGATCTCCTGCATGGATTTTACTCTGCTAATTGCCTTCACTATTTATTACCTGCACCAAACCAAAGTCCATAAAACCTTACAATAGAAGTAGCACTATTGCAAAGGCCAGAAAATTGAAACAGAAATAACTGTTTTCCCTTTCCTGTCTTCCTGCACTACCCTTCTATTTTTTTTCATTGCCTGTGTGTCCTTTTTTTATTGTATGGTAACTGCTACCTGAAAGTGTGGGCTGAAGCCTCTCCAGAATCCAAGTGCTAAATCCAGCATCTCTCTAAAACTGACCTGTTTTCTTTACTAAAGACCAGCTCACTTTTCTCCATTTTATTGCATGGAGATTCATAGGCTGTCTTTTTAACAACTGGTCAGTCAGGTTTCAATTACTGAACCTAAGTGTGTGTGCTTTTAATTACTTCTGGCCCTAGCACAGCTGTTTCGGACGCTCACACCCCTGTGCATTCCTGGCTTGCTTGCTGAGCTTCCTGCTGCACCATCCCCATCCTTTGTTCTTTGGCTTGTCCTGTTTCATTCAAACCAACTCCTAAACTGGTGCACTTTCTTTCCAACTCAGCCATTCTTGCACTAGCACATTCAGACCTTTCACACACAAGCACTTGAATTCCTTTCATTTCCATTGTTCTTTGTTTTAATTCCACACTTTCTTTACTCAGTATCCTTAAGCCAATATCCAGTTCATGCCCTCTAGTCAACAATTGCCATTCACACTCACCAGCTCCTCTGCCTTCTATCTGATCTCTTTGTCCTAAATCAAATTTCAATGCAGCACTGGTTACCTTTCCTAACAGTGGTGAAATATCTATCAGTGTAGCATGCTCTTTAAATACTGGACAGGCCTCAGAATTACTTGGAGATTGTGGTGCAGTGGAGAATAAAGGAAGAAAACACCCTTGCTGTTTTCCTTCCTTTCATCTCTCTCCTTTTCCTCACACTCACATTCCCACTCTTTATCTGAGCACACATCTGTCTCATGTAAGTCACCCACCCCTGTTTTAGGGTTCCAGTCCGATCTGGTTACTATTGCCCTAACTTTCACCATGGGTGGTTTACATTTCTTTTTCCACTTCTTTCACTGCTTTCTACTTTAGCAGCGGTGTTCTACATGCTAACACTTCACAATTATCACACCAACTGTTACATCTTTCAAAACTCTCACTCAACATTCCATAACTTTCACTTTCATTCACTTTGCTATTTTCTTCCTTATCATGATCTTCCTTATTACCAATAATACAAGCTAGTAAACCTCTTATAACAGCAGCTGTCTTCTTTAAACCTGATCTCTGTTTTCTTGCTTTTAATCCTTCCAGCCCCCTTCCATTTTGTGGCACACTCAGCTCAGCTTCTGCTTTCTCTACCTGAACTACAGGTTTCCTAGCTTTAGCCTGCTTCCTCTGCCACTCCACTGGAAGATGGCTGACTTTAAAATGAACTTTACTAATTTCTCTAATACAATTTGCCAAATTCATTATGGGTTGGCCTACTTTTGCCCCTGTAAGCAAACATACACATACATACACAAAGATTCTAAACGAATAAGTACCATATGAATGATCGAATGCATGTCCCATCACTCCCTAGCACTTTAACCACTTAAATGCCGTATGAATGACGCATGCATCTTTCACCACTCCCTAGCACTTTAATTAGGGACTCACTACCACCAGTACTAACAAACATGCGGGTGTCCTTGTGACACACATGAAGTCTCTACACTTTGTTGGTTATATTCCATTCAGCAACCAAACAATGTTTTACTTCCACCGCATTTGTACACTGGGTGCCCTAAAATTCACATACATAAACAAACACATACATCAAAACAGTATTTGCAAACAGGGTGCAAAACTTGGTTACCCCAAAATCCTGCCGACTTCAATTGTTTTATCTTGGTAGAGTAATATATGTATTGCTCTACTTTCCCTATTGTATTATTAATATGTAGCCTTAGAATACCTAATCTCACAGACTTACCACTGTATATATTACTTATCCCCACCTTCCCTTCTATATCTATAACCTCAGGCAATTAAATGTAGTAAAAAGACAAGCAGGAGTTAAGTTACACATAAATTAATGTATTACTGATAATATTCATAAATAATAACAAAATGCAAAGTACATTTGAATATTGGCAACCATACAACCTGATAAAATGGTGATGTGTAATTCAGGTGGCACACAGACTTGCAGTTACTTAAAATGTCTCTAGTTAAGGCATCGTTGGTGTCTCTTCAATATGGCTGCTGAGCTGTGCTCTTCATTGTGTTGTCTTCATCATCACAGGTTAGCAAGAGAGATGCTTCTTCAACATATGTTGGTTAGAGAGAGAGAATGTGGTTGAGCAAGCAAATGTATAGGTTTTCTGTCCAAACCCTCCAGCCAATCCAGACAGCCATATCTCAGACCAATGGGTGGAATATATCATCTTATCTCCTGCCCAAAAATCATATGTTAAACATCCTGGCTTCCTTGCAGGGGGTTCAAAGACTTTAGCAGAGAAATACTCATCAAACTGGCTTAAGACACATCCCCCAAATCTTGTCATAAAATTACAAAGAGACAGTCGTAAAGGGGGCAAACACGAATACCTCTAAATGACATTGATTTGCCTAAATTATAAATAAAGACATACAAAACATTTATCAAGTTATATGCAAAATCTCACATCACAACAACTGGTAAGAGAAGAGAGTTAGACGATATGATGGAGAGAAGGAAGTTTGATATATTGTGCGTGCAAGAGACTAAATGGAAGGGGAGTAAGGCCAGGTGGATCGGAGGTGGATTCAAATTGTTCTATCATGCTGTGAATGGGAGGAGAAATGGGGTAGGGATTATTCTAAAGGAGTAGTATGTGAAGAGTGTTTTGGAGGTGAAAAGAGTGTCAGACAGAGTGATGATTATGAAGCTGGAAACTGAAGGTGTGATGATGAATGCTGTCAGTGCATATGCCCCGCAAGTTGGGTGTTCAATGGATGAGCAAGACGATTTCTTAAGTGAGTTGGACGTGGTGATGGACAGTGTACCCAAGGGACAGAAAGTGGTGATTGCAGCAGATTTCAATGGATATGTTGGTGAAGGGAACAGAGGAGATGAGGAGGTGATGGGTAGGTATGGTGTCAAGGAGAGGAATGAAGAAGGTCAGATGATAGTGGATTTTGCAAAAAGGATGGGCATGGCTGTGGTGAATATGTATTTTAAGAAGAAGGAGAAACACAGGGTAACGTACAAGAGTGGAGGAAGATGCATACAGGTAGATTATATCCTATGCAGAAGAGTCAATCTAAAGGAGATTAAACACTGCAAAGTGGTGGCAGGGGAAAGTGTAGTTAGGCAGCATAGGATGGTGGTCTGTAGGATGTCATTAGATATCAAGAAAAAGAAGAGGAGAGTGAGGGCAGAAAAAATGATCAAATGGTGGAAGTCCAAAAAGAAAGACTGCAAGGTTGAGTTTAGGGAGGAGGTAAGACAGGCACTGGGTGGTAGTGAAGAGTTGCCAGACAGCTGGGCAACTGCAGCAGAAGTAATAAGAGTGACAGCAAGAAGGATGCTTGGTGTGACATCTAGATAGAAGAAGGAGGAAAAGGAAACCTGGTGGTGGAATGGGGAAGTACAGGAGAGCATATGGAGAAAGAGGATGGTGAAGAAGAAGTGGGATAGTCAGAGAGATGCAAAGAGTAGACAAGAGTACAAGGAGATAAAGTGCAAGGTGAAAAGAGAGGAGGCAAAGGCTAAAGAAAAGGCATATGATGAGTTGTATGAGAGTCTTGACACTAAGGAGGGAGAAAAGGACCTGTACCGATTGACTAGACAGAGGGACCGAGCTGGGAAAGATGTGCAGCAGGTTAGGGTGATAAAGAATAAAAATGGAAACATACTCACAAGTGAGGAGGGTGTGTTGAACAGATGGAAAGAGAACTTTGAGAGGCTGATGAATGAAGAGAATGAGAGACTGAGAAGGTTGGATGATATGGAGACAATAAATCAGGAAGTGCAATAGATAAGCAAGGAAGAAGTAAGGACAGCTAAGAAAATGATAAAGAATGGAAAAGTCATTGGTCCAGAAGATATACCTGTGAAAGCATGGATGTGTTTAGGAGAGATGGCAGTGGAGTTTTTAACAACATTGTTTAATGGAATCTTGGAAGGTGAGAGGATGTCTGAGGAATGAAGGAGAAGTGTAATGGTGCCGATTTTTAAGAATATGGGGGATGCGCACAGCTCTAGTAACTATAGGTGGATAAAATTGATGAGCCACAGCATGGAGTTATGGGAAAGAGTAGTGGAAGCTAGGTTAAGATGGAAGGCGATGATTAGTGAGCAGCAATATGGTTTCATGCCAATAAAGAATACCACAGATGCAATGTTTGCTCTGAGGGTGTTGATGGAGAAGTATAGAGAAGCCCAGAAGGAGTTGCAGTGCGTCTTTGTGGACCTGGAGAAAGCATATAACAGGGTGTCTCGAGGTGAGTTGTGGTATTGTATGAGAAAGTCGGGAGTGGCAGAGAAGCATGTAAGAGTTGTACAGGATATGTACAAAGGAAGTATGACAGTGGTGAAAACTGCAGTAGGAGTGACGAACACATTCAATGTGGAGGTGGGATTACATCAGGGATTAGCTCTGAGCCCTTTCTTATTTGCAGTTGTGATGGTCATTTATTTATTGAGGAAAATGATCGAATCTATACTAATAAAAGGCAAAGCCCTCACTCACTCACTCACTCACTCACTCACTGACTCATCACTAATTCTCCAACTTCCCGTGTAGGTAGAAGGCTGAAATTTGGCAGGCTTATTCCTTACAGCTTACTTACAAAAGTTGGGCAGGTTTCATTTCGATATTCTACGTAAGGGTCATAACTGGAAGCTATTTTTCTCCATATAATGTAATGGAGTTGAGTTAGAGATGGCCGTGGGGGGCGTAGTTTCGTGTGACATCATCACGCCTCCTACGTAAGTACGCAGAGAACAAGGAAGAACTCCAAACAGCGATGAGCACAAAACGCCATTTCACAATTGAGAAGGCAGAAAACATTATGAAGCAAATGATGCATACAAGCATATTCATAAGTACAGCTACTGCGGAAACAAAGCACAGCGTGAACCATAAATTTATATTAAATTAAGTTCATAGACAGGCTGCCACTGGCGTTTGTAATTTAGTGCCTGCCCATATAAGGCCGTCCAGCAGCGGCAATCCAATACAAACACTGCCGGTAAATATTCACGGGTGAAGGACTGTGCTTATGCAGAGGAAGATGAGATGGTCAGGGTGGTGTTTGGCACAAACTCATTGAAAACTGCGAGAGAAACTTTTAAGTGCCGGGTCTTAGCTGACATTACACGAGATGGCACCAGCACAGCTGGGAACCTTCGATGCAAGAACACCAAGCAGCTCATGTGAACTGACGCAGTGCACAGACAAAAAGCAACAGTTCCAAAGAGTGCTGAACAAAAACCAAATTACACAATTGAGAAGGCAGCAAAATAAAAAAATAAAAAGACGACACAAAAGATGGTATGTGAGACTTTTAAAATGTATCGTGTCATTTATATATGTCTTTTTACTTTTAATTTTGCAACTTAACAACAGCAACATAATGTATAGCGTTATATTTGAGCCACTGAGAAAAAAATAAAGGACACGGTGAAAACGTGTACTTTGTGATTAAAGTGGAAATTTCGGCTTTAATCTCGAAATGTCCACTTTAACCTCGTACTTTACTTTATCATTAAAGCAGACAGTCGCAAACGTCATCCCAGTTTTTAATCGCTACGAGCTTCTTGGACCTGACAGCAGGTAAAGTAAAACAATAAAAAATAGATGGCACAAAAGATGGTATGTGAGACTTTTAAAATGTATCGTGTCATTATGATCGGGAATATGCACGCTGGAATATAAAAGCACCACGAATGCATCTGTATGTCGGCATTTTGTTTCTACACTTTGAACCATTCATCAAACAGCAAAGCGCACATCGATCCCGAAGGATCTCCATAGAGGCTTGCTGTCACATGTAGATAGTAAACAGAGACTCTGGACGCCACGTTCCGACTTTTAGCACACTCGCCCCGACTTTTGCTGGTACAGCATCGCTCAAGCGCAGCGCCGCGTTAATTTCTGAGGACCTGCTCAGAGGACGCGTGAAATGAACGCTGGGAACGCTGGCAGCCATGATGCGGACGCGTACGCGTTCTGAGCGTGAAGTATAAGGGCTCATTTATACTTCACGCGACGCGGACGCGATGCTGCAGCGGACGCTCCTGCTACGCAAGCGTTGTAGTGTTTATACTTGCGTAGCTGCATTCTACGTAAATCTGGAGGAGTCCACCAGGTGGCAGTGCGAGATATTATCACGGTGAGAACATGTTTGGCTTCTCTGTGTTGTGAACTGCCTAAAACACCTATTAAATTCCGATAACACCTTACCGCAATATCTGTGAAAAGGATGTTTATTGATTAAATCCATCAATCCAGGGATGTGTCCATTCCAAAAAGCATTAGGCACGACAAGAAACAATCCCTGGACGAAGTCTCCGCCATCGCAAGGTGAATACAAGCACACATACACTAGCGCCATTTTAGCGGCACCAAATCTGCTTATCTTTGGAAGGAAACCGGAGCACAGTGTGGAATACAAGCAGGGAATACCAGCAACGTAACTCCCTGCGAGACAGCAGTGCTATTGCTCATACACCGTCACCCCCATGTGTGTAATTATTAACAGTATTCATTATTTAAATGAAATTATATGTAAAATGTAACATACACACTTCAATGCATTTCATCATGAAAGTGATATCAAGTATGAATCTAAAGATTCTAAATGTGCAGAGAGTTGGAATATCATACATTTAATTTGTTCTGTTTGGCGATCTATTGCTGCTTTCCGCAGCTGTCAGGTCCAAGAAGCTCGTAGCGATTAAAAACTGGGATGACGCTTCACGATGGTCTGCTTTAATGATAAAGTAAACTACGAGGTTAAAGTGGACAATTGAGATTAAAGCCTAAATTTCCACTTTAATCACAAAATACACGTTTTCACCGTGTCCTTTATTTTTTTCTCAGTGGTTCAAATATAACGCTTTACATTATGTTGCTGTTGTTAAGTTGCAAAAATAAAAAAATTAAAAAAGACGACACAAAAGATGGTATGTGAGACTTTTAAAATGTATTGTGTCATTACATTCGGGAACTATCTACATGTGACAGAAAGCCTCTATGCGATCCTACGGATGGATGCTGATGTGGAAGCAAAATGCTGACATACAGATGCATTGGGTACTTTTATATTCAAGCGCGATATTCCCGATCGTAATGACACGATACATTTTAAAAGTCTCAGTGCCGCTCTATTTTTTTTGCAACTTCATATCGGCAACATAATGTATAGCCTGTATTTGAGCCACTGAGAAAAATAAATGACACAGTGAAAACGTGTATTTTGTGATTAAAGTGAAATTTCGCTTTAATCTCAAATGTCCACTTTAACCTCGTAGTTTACTTTATCATTAAAGCAGACCATCGTAAACGCTATCCCAGTTTTAATCGCTACAAGCTTCTTGACCTGACAGCAGGTAAAGTAAAAAATAAAAGTAGACGGCACAAAAGATGGTATGTGAGACTTTAAAATGTATCGTGTCATTACGATCGGGAATATGCGACGCTTTGAATATAAAAGCACCACGAATGCATCTGTATGTCGGCATTTTGCTTCGACACACTTTGAACTATTCATCAAACAGCAACCGCGCACATCGATCCTCGGCGATCTCCATAGAGGCTTGCTGTCACATGTAGATAGTAAACAGAGACTCTGACGCCACGTTCGACTTTTAGCACACCACGCCACTTTTGCTGGTACTGCATCTCGCGACGCGCCGCGCAAGCATTTCTGAGGACCTGCTCAGAGGACGCGTGAAATGAATGCTGGGAACGCTGCGGCAGCCATGATGCGGGCGCCGCACGCGCTCTGGAGCGTGAAGTATAAATGAGCTTTAATGAGCCCTTAGGGCTCATTTATACTTCACGCGACGCGACGCATGCTGCAGCGACGCTCCTGCTACGCAAGCGCTGAAGTGTTTATACTTGGCGCTGCATTCTTTACGTAAATCTGGAGGAGTCCACCAGGTGGCAGTGTGAGATATTATCACGGTGAGAACATGTTTTGCTTCTCTGTGTTGTGAATTGCCTAAATCACCTATTAAATTCCGATAACACCTTACCGCAATATCTGTGAAAAGGATGTTTATTGATTCAATCCATCAATCCAGGGATGTGTCCATTCCAACAAGCATTGGGCACGACTGAGAAACAATCCCTGACGAGGTCTCCCGCATCATCAAGGTGAATACAAGCACACATACACTAGCGCCATTTTAGCGGCACCAAATCCCCAAATCTGCTTATCTTTGAAGGAAACCGAGCACAGTGTGGAATACAAGCAGGAAATACCAGCAACGAATCCCCAAGAGACAGCAGTGCTACTGTTCGCCACCGTCACCCCCATGTGTGTAATTATTAACAGTATTCATTATTTAAACGAAATTATATGTAAAATGTAACATACACACTTTAATGCATTTCATCATGAAAGTGATATCAAGTATGAATCTAAAGATTCTAAATGTGCAGAGTTGGAATATCATACATTTAATGTGTTCTGTGTGGTGATCTTTTGCTGCTTGCCGCAGCTGTCAGGTCCAAGAAGCTCAGCAGCGCATTAAAAACTGGGATGACGCTTACGACGGTCTGCTTTAATGATAAAGCAAACTACGAGGTTAAAGTGGACAATTCAGATTAAAGCTGAAATTTCCACTTTAAATCACAAAATACACGCTTTCACCGTGTCCTTTATTTTTTCTCAGTGGTTCAAATATAACGCTATACATTATGTTGCTGTTGTTAAGTTGCAAAAATAAAAATATAAAAAGACTGACACAAAAGATGGCATGTGAGACTTTTAAAATGTATCGCGGTCATTACGATCGGGAATATGCGACGCTTGAATATAAAAAGCACCACGAATGCATCTGTATGTTGGCATTTTGCTTCAACACTTTGAACTATTCATCAAACAGCAAAGCGCACATCCCATCCTCGAGAGGATCTCCATAGAGGCTTGCTGTCACATGTAAATAGTAAACAGAGACTCTGACGCCACGCTCGACTTTTAGCACACCGCTCGACTTTTGCTGGTACTGCAACTCGCGACGCTGCCGCTGCTAAATTTCTGAGGACCTGCTCAGAGGACGCGTGGAAATGAACGCTGGGAACGCGGCAGCCATGATGACGCCAGACGTTGTTCTGAGCGTGAAGTATAAATGAGCCCTTAGGGCTCATTTATACTTCACGCGACGCACGCATGCTGCAGCGGACGCTTCCTGCTACGCAAGCCGCTGAAGTGTTTATACTTGCGCGCTGCACTTTACGTGAATCTGGAGGAGTCCACCAGGTGGCAGTGCGCAGATATTATCCGCGTGAGAACATGTTTGGCTTCTCTGTGTTGTGAATTGCCTAAAACACCTATTAAATTCCGATAACACCTTACCGCAATATCTGTGAAAAGGATGTTTATTGATTAAATCCATCAATCCAGGGATGTGTCCATTCCAAAAAGCATTGGGCACGACTGAGAAACAATCCCTGGACGAAGTCTCCGCTCATCGCAAGGTGAATACAAGCACACATACACTAGCTGCCATTTTAGCTGCACCAAATCCCCAAATCTGCTTATCTTTGGAAGGAAACCGAGCACAGTGTGGAATACAAGCAGGAATACCAGCAACGTAACTCCCCTGCGAGACAGCAGTGCTACCGCCAGCCACCGTGTCACCACCATGTGTGTAATTATTAACAGTATTCATTATTTAAACGAAATTATATGTAAAATGTTACATACACAATTTAATGCATTTCATCTTGAAAGTGATATCAAGTATAAATCTAGAGATTCTAAATGTGCAGAGAGTTGGAATATCAGACATTTAATTTGTTCTGTGTGGTGATCTATTGCTGCTTGCCGCAGCTGTCAGGTCCAAGAAGCTAGTAGCGATTAAAGACTGGGATGACGTTTACGATGGTCTGCATTAATGATAAAGTAAACTACAAGGTTAAAGTGGATATTTCAAGATTAAAGCCTAAATTTCCACTTTAATCACAAAATACACGCTTTCACCGTGTCCTTATTTTTTTCTCAGTGGTTCAAATATAACGCTTTACATTATGTTGCTGTTGTTAAGTTGCAAAAATAAAAAAATTAAAAAAGACGACACAAAAGATGGTATGTGAGACTTTTAAAATGTATTGTGTCATTACATTCGGGAACTATCTACATGTGACAGAAAGCCTCTATGCCGATCCTACGGGATGGATGCTTCGATGTGGTGAAGCAAAATGCTGACATACAGATGCATTCGTGGTACTTTTATATTCAAGTCGTATGATATTCCCGATCGTAATGACACGTATACATTTTAAAAGTCTCAGTGTCGCTCTATTTTTATTTTTATTTTTTTGCAACTTCATATCGGCAAATATAATGTATAGCTCTGTATTTGAGCCACTGAGAAAAAATAAATGACACAGTGAAAACGCGTATTTTGTGATTAAAGTTGAAATTTCGCTTTAATCTCAAATGTCCACTTTAACTGTAGTTTACTTTATTATTAAAGCAGACCATCGTAACCGTCATCCCAGTTTTAATCGCTACGAGCTTCTTGGACCTGACAGCAGGTAAAGTAAAAAAATAAAAAATAGACGGCACAAAAGATGGTATGCGAGACTTTTAAAATGTATCGTGTCATTACGATCGGGAATATGCGACGCTTGAATATAAAAGCACCACTAATGCATCTGTATGTCGGCATTTTGCTTCAACACTTTGAACATTCATCAAACAGCAAGCGCGCACATCGATCCTCGGGATCTCCATAGAGGCTTGCTGTCACATGTAGATAGTAAACGGAGACTCTGACGCCACGTTCACTTTTAGCACACTCGCTCACTTTTTGCTGGTACTGCATCTCGCGCACGCTGGCCGCTAAGCATTTCTGAGGACCTGCTCAGAGGACGCTGCGAAATGAACGCTGGGAACGCTGCGGCAGCCATGATGCGGGCGCTGTGTTTGAGCGTGAAGTATAAATGAGCCCTTAGGGCTCATTTATACTTCACGCGACGCGACGCATGCTGTAGCGGACGCTCCTGCTACGCAAGCGCTGTAGTGTTTATACTTGCGCGTTCTTACATAAATCTGGAGGAATCCACCAGGTGGCAGTGCAGATATTATCGCGGTGAGAACATGTTCGCTTCTCTGAGTTGTGAATTGCCTAAAACACCTATTAAATTCCAATAACACCTTACCGCAGTATGTCTGAAAAAGATGTTTATTGATCAAATCCATAAATCCAGGGATGTATGTGTCCATTCCAGGAAGCATTGGGTACGAGTGAGAAACAGTCCCTTGACGCAGGCCTCAGCTCATCGCAAAAGTGAATACAGGCACACACACATACACTAGCCATTTTAGCTGCACCAAATCCCCAAATCTGCATATCTTTGAAGTAAAGCGGAGCACAGTGTGGAATACAAGCAGGAAATACCAGCAATGTAACTCCCTGCGAGACAGCAGTGCTATCGCTTTGCCACCGTGACACCCCCATGTGTGTAATTATTCCCCCATGTGTGTATTTATTAACAGTATTCATTATTTAAACAAAATTATATGTAAAATGTAACATACACATTTTAATGCATTTCATCATGAAAGTGATATCAAGTATAAATCTAAAGATTCTAAATGTGCAGAGAGTTGGAATATCAGACATTTCATTTGTTCTGTTTAGGCATGTATTGCTGCTGAAGCAAAATGCCGACATACAGATGCTCGTGGTGCTTTTATATCCAAGCGCCGCATATTCCCCATCGTAATGACACGCATACATTTTAAAAGTCTCAGTGCCGCTTTATTTTTTGCAACTTCACATCGGCAACATAATGTATAGCACTGTATTTGAGCCACTGAGAAAAATAAAAGACACGGTGAAAGCGTATATTATATTATTAAAGTGGAAATTTCGCTTTAATCTCAAATGTCCACTTTAACCTCGTAGTTTACTTTATTATTAAAGCAGACCATCGTAAACGCCATCCCAGTTTTAATCGCTATGAGCTTCTAGGACCTGACAGCAGGTAAAGTAAAAAAAATAAAAATAGACGGCACAAAAGATGGTATGTGAGACTTTTAAAATGTATCGTGGTCATTACGATCGAATATGACGCTTGAATATAAAAGCCCCAATTTAACGATCTGTATGTCGGCATTTTGCTTCAACACTTTGAACTATTCATCAACCAGCAAAAGATGTAGATATATATATGTAAATTTGTATATATATGTGTATATACAGTATGTATATATGTGTGTGTGTATATATACAGTATGTGTATATATGTGTATATGTATGTATGTGTGTATATGTATATATATATATATAACTGTGTATATATATGTGTATAGATGTATATATATATATATTTATTTATATATATATATATATGTTTATATATGTGTCTGTATATATATGCCAGCAACACTCATGACAATGACAAAACAATTACATTGTCAATCATGTTACGCTATTATTAAAATGTTTCCTTTCCTTTTACTTCTGCTGCCAATCGCAGGTATTTTGCTATATATATATATATATATACATATATATATATATACAGATATATATAAATATATATATATATATAAATAGATAGATATGACAACAACACTCATATCAATGACAAAACAATTACATTAACAATCATCTTACATTATTTTTAAAATGTTTGCTTTTCTTTTTCATAACTTCTTAACACACTACTCGCATAAGGCTGGTATTCTGCTAGTATTACATATTTGTGAGTGGCAAAAGTATGTGAAACTTTGCTTTCAGTATCTGGTGTGACCCCTTTGCAGAAATAACTGCAACTAAACATTTCCGCAACTTTGATCATTCCTGCACACCAGCTTGGAGGAATTTTATCCCATTCCTCCATACAGAACAGCTTCAGATCTGGGATGTTGGTGGTTTTCATCACATTAACTGCTCACTTCAGGTCCTTCCACAACATTTCATTGAGGGGAAGCAAGATAGCCACAGACCGGAAGACCCTCCCTGAGACTAGCAAAGGATTGGATGGTTTGTCTTGTGTGCCCACCGATGATTGGATGGAGGCAGGACAAGGAATGTCCATCCCGAGCGGGAAGGACCCGATTGGCTGGAGGAGAGGCCCCACAGGAAGCAGCCGGCGGTGAAACTGATCAGCAGGCACCGGGTGCCAGTCAGAAGGGGAATGTTGTCCGTATACAAGCAGAAAGACGCCGAGCGTCGGCATCAGGGCAACGCCTCCGCCTCATTCCAACTTGTGTTTTGTAGGCCCTGGAGTGGAGTGTGTCAGCTTCCTGCCGTGGAAGAACTGCCTCGTGGGATGGGCCGCTACGCCCCATGGCTTTGTGAGCTGCAGCATCTTTGTGAGCTGCAGTGTCTCATCCTCAGCAGCTCTCCTGGCTGCTGCCGCTGATGAAGCCCCACCGACATGGATCCAGGCAGCCCTTGCCTGCAACACACAAACACGCCCGTCCTGCAGGATGGGCTGCTGGTGGGCAAGGAACTTACCTCCCGGACACCGCCCCGTCCGAGGAAACATCCTCAGCGTGGCCTCTCTAGACGCAATGCCATCCCAGGCTCCTTCAGCGTGGCGCACTCGTGAGGAGCCCGCTGCACTCCTGACTGCACTCATGGTTGTCTTCCCACACCAGGTGGGAATGGCCTCCTGGCGTCCAGTGGCGCATCCAGGGCCAGTCTCTCTCACAGGGTTGTGTGCGGTTCTCTCCCGAGGCGCCGTGTGTGGGCACACCTGCTGCGGGCCATCCACAAAATGTTTTGTGATAGGTCCTCACCTTGCAGCAGGCAGAGAGTCCCATCTAGGATGACATTGTGGAACATGGCCCGATACAGACATCGAGTTCACCCAACACAAGTTTATTGAACTATTTACAAATAAGAAATACACACAACCCCAGTACTCCCCCTTACCTGTATATTTTGACGAAAGCATATAAATTTTAGAGGTAAAGCCCACTCCCCAATATAAGAAAACTCAGTGCATAAAAATCTCAAAAATGGCTTGACCGATTGATTGAAATTGGTGACATTACAGAAAAAGAAAAATAACCAACAATTGTTTTTATTTGTCAATAAATGTTATATTTGTTCATATTCATTAGTATTATGGCATCATACATGTTCTGTGTTGTTAACATGCTTTATGCAAATGAAAGAGACTGTAGTTCAGTTTCTAATGTTCTGGGATCATGTCTGCCCTTATTTGTGCATGAAGTATTTTATAATGTTGCTACATTTCTCAGAACACCTTCTCACTTGTAGAAGGTTAGACATTTATTATAGCTGCTGATTTGCACTACGCTTAGCATCCATGAGTTAAACTGCTTCATTTCCTGTCACACTTATTTACAATTCCTGTCTCAGTACTGATTACTAAATAATCTTTTGCTGAACAGTGTCTCTGTCTATATCATATCTTTTCTCATTAGCAGTCCCCTATTTGCTAGGTAACCCATCATCGAAGTGTATAATCCTCAAACTGACTGTCTCGCTACAAGAGATTTAATCAGACCTCAAACAAAGGCTTTGGAATCAACTCCTCCTCGTTCTCTTTGCCTATCAAGAAGTCCCTCAAGTCTCTATGGGGTTCTCACCTTTTGAATTATTAAATGGACAACAACCCTGGGGTATATTAGATATTTTAAGGCTGGAAAGGAGAGGCTCTTCCCTACAAATATAATGGAGTATATTGAGTAATTATGACAGATTTGGAAAAATTTGGCCTATACTAAAGAGTCATGGAGGAGGCACAAGAGCACGGGCCCGCAATTATGACCATTGCACGATCATGTCATGGTGTTAGTTCTCACCTCCCATTCTAAATTGCTAGCCCATTGGCAAGGTCCCTACCAAGTTAAGGAGAGGAGAGGGCTCATCGGGACATTTTGTGAAACAATCCAATCATTGGCCGAAAGTGAGCGGATATATCATGTAAACTTGCTGAAACTGCGGAGGGAAAGGGACCCTGATCCCTACTACTGATCAGCCCCCGGCCATTCTTTATACTAATACTTAACTTTGGTACCATTAAAACCCTAGACAGAGATAGAGCTTGAAGCAGTTATTCTGTCCGTCCC
>NW_024377129.1:0-1021 GCF_016835505.1 Polypterus senegalus | reverse complement strand
AACCAAGTCCTTGCCAGGCAGTCAGATGGCAGGTTTTATTTACAATGCTGTAATTGAATTTGTTGACCAGTTTGCAGAGCCGCAAGAGGAAAACAGACCAATTAAGAGAAAATGTGATGACTGGCTGCAGAGGTTTATAAAGTCACTCCGTCTCAAAGCTTAGAGCCAAAAAGTCACTCGCATTATGGAGCGACTTCTGTCTTTACTGAAATGAATGCTGTCCAGCAGCTTCCTTCCACTCATCAATTACTAGCTAAAGAGTCGTTTCTCAGGATGCTACTGCCATCACCTCATGAGACAAATTTATTTGGCAGTCAGAGTCGCCACAGCAGAGTCACAACAGCAGAATAAAGCCTATATGGATAGAACAACTTCTAGTTCTAGTTCAAGACCACCTCCTTCTCTGGCAGACACAGTGATTGTGGAGCGCAGTCCGCAGTTGGATCCTAATGAAGTACACCATCCTTCAGCACAAGATCAGATTCAATGTGTGTCATGCAAAGCTGAAGTTGAAAAACTACAATTGGAAAAGCAGAGGCTGGAAAAACTCATTTCAAGCACTGGTAAGTGAATATTTTTTGGCCATACATGGTTGACACATGTCAAAATACTTCAGTTTAGGATTTTCTCCCCCAAAAGTACCGAATTACTAATTTTTAGATGTGAGTGTTCTTACTAATACTCATTGTTTTCATCACAATATAGCCACAATACACTACCCATTTTAACAAATAAAATCCCCTTAAAAGTCAGCAGCATCTTATGATGAAATAAATGCATAAATACATAGATAGATAGATAGATAGATAGATAGATAGATAGATAGATAGATAGATAGATAGATAGATAGATACTTTATTAATCCCAAGGGGAAATTCACATAATCCAGCAGCAGTATACTGATACAAAGAAACAATATTAAATTAAATAGTAATAAAAATGAAAAGAATTAAAAAAAAATTAATGTTAGCATTTACTCCCCTGGGTGGAATTGAAGAGTCGCATAGTGTGGAGGAGGAAT
>NW_024377128.1:0-5066 GCF_016835505.1 Polypterus senegalus | reverse complement strand
GCAAAATTAAAAAAAAAAATTAAATATGAGCCAAAAATCATAGCTGAGACATTTTAAACTGCAGTTAGTTTAGTAAGAAAAATGCAAATATATTTTATTTAAAACCCTGTTTTATTGATCAGTAGCGTGATCATAGCTAAATTCGCAAAGCATTTTTTTGCAGTGAATTTCTGAATTGACAATGACCTTTTTACCAACATTTAGGTCACTTGTTGTCACCTTTACTGTCCAGAAAAATATATTGATAAAATCATATTGAACTTTAAGAGTCCTGAGACTGCATAATCTTTTAAAGTCTGTTTTTGGGACCCAGTTCAAATATCCATTTTCATTAACTTTATTAATTAAAGTTTTTTTTTTTAATTTGAAGTTCGGTTTTTGGAACAAATTAATTTGTGTTATTACCACTGCTTGCTGATTTCATAGGTCTGGGCTTTTGTACCACAAATTACTTTGTTTTCTGAATATTCTTTTGTTGCATCTTGTTGTCATCCTATCCCTTCTCAGTGGTTCAAGGACACTGCTTCCTTTTTACTTTAAAACAGAAGAACATGAGATTGACTCACTGAAGCAGAATATATGCTTTCATTACTTATCTATTCAGAAATTGCTTTCATTCAAGGTGACTTTGAAAGCAGTAATAAATATATTTACTCTCAATGAATTACTTTAAAAAACACCACATTAGATCATAGTCTGTGTACTTGGGAGTCAAATGACGAAATGTCAAATTACATGAAGAGAACTGCTCAAAGTAATGCAAGAAAGTTACACTCTAATGAAAGAGCCACATTTCAATTGCAGATGTGAGGTGTTTCCATCATAATGGATTGAATCTGCAGAAGCAATCCAGAGCTCAAAGACTACTTGACAAATGAGGATCAATTAGTGTTCTTGTCGCCGATTTATTCATCAGGGCAATGCCAAAAAAATTATGTTTGATGGTCCAGAGAGGATGTCAAAAAAGACTTTACTGTTTGAACAGAAGTGCATAGCAAGTCTGCAAAGGAGAGGAGACCTTTCGTCCGCCCAAATTTCTCAGCATCCCACCCAGATCCTTTTTAAAAGTTGTTAAGTTTCTTCATCAACTACATGGGGTCTCGATATTTAATTCAAGATGCCACATCCTTTGCTTGAAGATATGATTCCTGTCTTCCATGTTATCTGAATCCAATTCACTTTCATGCAACACCTATGTAGTTTAAATTTCCCTATAATTAAGACTTTTTTTCTCCAACCCAACCTACTCTTATGATTGTTCTCAGTTTTTGTTTATCTCCATTGCACGCTAACAGTCTACTACAAATTCTTAAAGCTGTAAGCACCAACACTTTCAGCACTTGGCAACATACCAACCTGTGAAGTCAATGAATCCTGACCAGAGCCCACTTTGTGCTTGTGAGGTTTCATCAGTTATAACAGTTGAACCAGAGATAAAGACACAGGTCTTCATTACTTTTTTCTAGAAAGCCTCCCTTTAAATTTCCCTTCTACGATGAACATCTCCCTGATTTACTTGCAAACATCCTTTTATGTCGACCTGACGCCCCTGAACAGCACTTGACTTCTAGTCTCTTATGATGTTCTTATTTTGAGTTTTTTTCTTTTTTTTATTTTCTTTGTCCGCTATCCGAAAGTTTGCTTTTAGTTATTTTGGTTAATTGTATTAATTTAATGTTTTGTGTTACTCTGTCCAACTGTGCTAGCAGAAAAGCAACTCAGAATGCATAATACATACAACCTTGGGGGGAAGGGCTCAACAGCAGAAGACAGCCAGGTTGCTTTTCCCGCAGCCAGAACAGAAAGTTAAGAAATGCAGTGGGCACGGCTCATCAGAATAGACAGCTGAAGGCAGAAAACATAGCCTGGGTCTGAACATTTCGAGGAGACAACAGATGGTAGGGTCAGAATTTGGCCAACAGCATAGTTTCTGGCCCAACTTGCCTTGTGTCAGCAGTTCAGGCTTGAGGTGTAAGGGTGTGGCAAATGTTTTATTGGCTTTGTTTTATTGGCTTGTTAATACCAATCAATAATTATTTGAATGCTATAGACTTTTTAGTATTGTTGCTAGTCCGTGCATCATTTCACGGGCCCCAATTTACTGGTCTCTTTATCCTTCAAATGATAGGCAGCATGTCAAAGAAAAGCATTTCAAACTGGTTTCATGTACACAAATGGGTTCAGTGTTCTCATTAGCCTTCCCTAGAACACCTTTGGATGTGTTAGAACAGGAAATTCACAGATGAACGGGAGCTGACAAATCTGCAGAAGTTGTGTGGGCCAGAATCTCAAAGGAATATTTCTAACATCTGTTTGAAACCATGCCATGAAGAACTGTGGATGTTTAAAAGCAAAAGGGAGAAACCCACCCAAAACATAGTAGTCCTAGTAATTTGAAGAATTATAGTGTTTGTATTTATATATTACAAACATATATATATATATATTTGTCAGGGGTGCAGGGCAACGAACGGCCGGGACGCTGTGAGGGACCAGAAGACCATCAAAGCCCACCCTGGATCACGTGGGGCCCCCTCCTGGTGTTCTGGGGCCAAGGGAGCCCACCCTGTAGGGGCCCATGGTCACCGCCAGGAGGTGCCCCAATGCCTTGGGGACCTGTTGCCCGCACTTCCGGGCCCCACCAGGGAAGGCTGGGGAAGACTTTGGGAGACACCCGGGGAGCTGCCGGGAGGACAGCTCACTTCCGGCCCACGCTGGGACGTCAAGGGAGGAATGCCGGAACACCTGGTGCTCATCCGAACTGTAAAAAAGGCCGCCCCATTCATTCAGCTGGAGTCAGGAGGAGGCAGGACAAGCAAGAGGAGGTGTGAAGCGTCAGAGAGGCATTTGTGGCCAGGACTGTGTATTTGGGGATTGTGCACTGAATTTGGGGCCCCGTGGACCATTGTAAATATTGTAAATAAAGGGTGGTGAAGAAACAAATGTCCGGCTTGAGTCCGGCCAGGGCCACTAATATATATTATGAGGGGCCGTCAGGGAAAAAAAAAAAGATTGGTTCAGAATATATACATTGGGTTTAGATATATATATCAGTTCAGATACATTGGTTTGAATATATACATTGGTTTTAATACATCCGCTCAGATATATATATTTTGGTTCAGATATATACATTGGTTGGGATATATAGTTGAGATATATATAAATTTTTGCATAGATCTGTTCTAATATATATACATTGGTTGAGATACATCCGCTCAGATATATACATGGTTTGAATAATCCGCTCAAATATATACATTGGTTTAAATATATATATATTGGTTAAAATAGATTGGTTTAGATATATAATGGGTTCAGATACATCCGTTCCTGATATATATACAGTATATATATATTGGTTCAGATAAATCTGTTCAGATATATACATTGGTTGGGATTTATGGGCAGGCACAACGCCGCCACATGTTTAGCAGCCCCTTTGCTCATCATTGTTTCAACACTGGATTATTGTTTACATTTTATACAAGTAGCATATGCCCGCCTGTCCCCTTTGTTCTCGAAGCTCTTGGGGGTCCTCAATTTCAAAGCATTTTTTTCCCTTTCATTATTTAAACACTCGCAATACCCCCCTCACCCGCCCTGCCCCGCTCATTGTACCCGCCTCCCCGCCTCTTGTCCCTCCCAGACAGATTCTTTTCAAAAGCAGAGTTACCAGAAAGCATTAATCGCAAACCACAGTAGTCCCATTTTTGCCCTCATGAGACACTGGTTTATCATTGGGGAAAGCCCCCCGGTGATATCTGTTATTCCCTATTGGCACCCCTCATTAAAGGGCGATCTGCTTCAGCAAGGAACTTAGTCCTGTTTGCGAAAGGATGTTATGGGGGAAAAAACACGAAGTTGCTCTGTTTCTTTAAATGTTGATCAGGGATAAAAATGACCAGAATATTCCGCTTTAAAATAACTGACGCTTAACTTTTTTATAGTAAAACTAACAAAACCACACACATGTGTACAAGCTCACACACACACTCAAACTCACAAACCGTGGGGCGCACGATTTACTGATTAAGCGGATCTGTCAAGGGTGATTATTTTTTCACCCATAAAACAGATTTCTCAAAAGCTGAGTTACCAGGAAGATTGATAGAACCGTGTACCTCCCATTTTTTCACCTCAACAGACGCTGGTTTATCATTGACCAAAGCCTGTGATATCTGTTATTTCGATTGGCAGCATTTCATTAGTACATCTGTTTCAGCAAGAAACTTAGTCCTGTTTGCTGAAAGGATGTTATGGAGGAAAACACTGAATAGTGCTGTTTCTTCTGAATGTTTATCAGTGATCAGGGACCAGAACGGGGCCCCTTACGCTGCAAGAGGGGGCAATGCCCCCTTAAATAAATGTCCTGCCCCCTTAAATCAAACTTTTAGAGGTTTAGAAAGAAAATAATAGATTGCCCACAAACTGAATATGGACAAGATTTACTACAGTAGCTGAAAATCCACTGAAAAGGCAAAATGGATGATAGGTTTCACCTCTTGCTCCGCTCTTTCCTCCGCGTTTTTTGTCCGCAGGCTCACAGAACTCGGGCAGAGATCCCCCACCACCCTCCCCCCGCTAAACATCCAATCACTGTTAGTATGCAAATGACACTTCTCAGTAGGCAGGGGAGAGCAAAATGAGCTGCTAACGGCCAGAGGCTTTGAGGAAGGCAAATCTCTGTCATCAATCACAGCCACTCGTGAGATAATTAACAACAACTAAAAAATACATCTATATTTGTACAGTCAATGGGGACTAGTCCAGTGTTCTCTCACAGTTTCAGTCTGGTAGAGAAGGTTTCTTTTTGATCCCACAAGCACCACCACTACATAGAGCCCACTGGGGGACCGGTCGTCTGTCAGACGCTGACACAAAGCCCCACCCCAGCTTTCAACTAGTCTGCACTCAACAGTTTTCTTTGGGTTTTATATACTGATGCAATCACAGGATTTTAGTAAAGCTTATTCACTTTCCACCCCAGCTTCCAGCAGCCCACAAAGGGGAAAATTAATGCTGTGAGATGCATCCTTTTCCAAAACCCCCCCTTTAAAAAGTGT